>NC_091956.1:78781406-79013906 GCF_031021105.1 Erythrolamprus reginae | reverse complement strand
ATGCTCTCATGTACATGAAAGAAAAATATACATTTGTCAAGAATCATGTGGTACAACACTTAATGATTGTCATAGGGGTCAAATAAGCAATGAAGAAACCATCAATATTAATAAAAAATCTTAAGGATACAAGCAACAAGTTACATACAGTCCTAAGTGGGAGGAAAAGGGTGATAGGAATGATGAGAAAAAAACTAGCAGAAGTAGAAGTGCAGACATAGTAAAAAATTAGACAGTGTCGAGGGAATTTTTTGTTTAGCAGAGTGATGGCGTTTGGGGGGAAAACTGTTCTTGTTTCTAGTTGTCTTGGTGTGCAGAGGGTAGGAGCTGAAATAATTTGTGTCCAGCATGTGAGGGGTCAGTAAATATTTTCACTGCCCTCTTTTTGACGTGTGCATCAGAAGGAGAAGAAGAAGAATAGAATAGAATAGAAATCTTTATTGACTAAGTGTGATGGGACACACAAGGAATTTTTCTTGGTGCATATGCTCTCAGTTTACATAAAAAAAAGATAACATTTGTCAAGAATCGTGAGGTACAACACTTAATGATTGTCATATACAGTGGAACCCCGACATAAGAGCTGCTCTACTTAAGAGCAACTCGAGATAAGAGCTGGGAGGGGAGAGATATTTTTGTTCTACTTACAAGCCCAAATTCGAGATACAAGCGCCAAGGAGCTGTCTCCTGAAGCCAAACGCTAACTTCCGCGTTCGGCTTCAGGAGACAGCTGCGAAGCGGCGCGCGTGTTTTAAAAGGTTGCAGCCGGCCTGGGGGGCTCGGGGGGGTGCTTGCAGCTTTCTTAATTGCTCTTTTTCTTTCTCTCTTTTACCTTCCCTTCCTCTATTTCTTCTTTTCTTTCTCCTTCCCACCTTCTTCCCTCCCTCCCTCCCTTCACTCATTCCTCTCTTACTCTCCCCTTTCATAAGTTTCCTTGCTTCCTTCCTCTGTTCCTGTCCCTTCCCTCTTTCCTTCCTTCCTTCCCACCCTCCGTCCATTCATTCACCCATTCCTCTCTTGATCGCTTAAAGCCGGTCCCTGGTGCAAAAAGGGTTGGGGACCTCTGTCCTACAGGATTGGGTGGCAGAGAAGTTGAACATATGTAAATTTAAAAGTTTAAGAAAGTTTACAAGTTAAGTGAAAGAAACTTCATTATTCATTTATATGTACATTTCTTCATTAAAAACATGTCTTTCTGCATAATTTAGACTAACTTTGTGAGTTTTTTGAGGGCTGGAACCAATTAAAATTATTTACATTAATTCCTATGGGGAAAAGTCGTTCGAGATAAGAGCTGCTCGACTTAAGAGCCCAGGTCCGGAACGAATTAAACTCGTATCTCGAGGTACCACTGTAATTGTAATAATAATACAGTACATGGATATTGATAAACAGCCGTAGCCACAATCCGGACCAAAATTAAAACAAGTGTCTTTTGCCGTTTTGCGATAACACCAAGCCACTGCAATGCCAATATAACCTGCGATAGACGTGACTACTGCGGATGTATTATTTGGAAAGGTGCTTAGTATGTTTCACCGGAGATTGGTCATTCATTGCTGGGGATCTGCTGCCCAAAATTTGACTTTCATTTATGCCTGTTAATTTTCCTACATTGGGAACTGGATACAAATTGAACATGAGCCAGTTAGGCTTATGGTTATGGATAGGGAGAAGGTATAAACTCCGGAGTGTTTTTCATACTTCAAATTGGGATGCTTGCTTTCAGGGAACATGTAGGCACAGAGTGTAACAACTCGGAATCTCAGTGATCAGTTAACTTTGTTTATTAGCTGACAGGAGCAATACACACTAACAGTTTCTATATAACAAGTTCTGAGACGTCGAAAGCAAAAACCGCGAAACACAGTATTTATATAAACCAGCCCCAGCAACAGGCAACTTTGACATTGATACAACATGGACATCCATTTCAATAACCACCAATACACTTGGCATCCATGAATCTGCCTAATCCTGCCTTGAAGCTATCAAGGCTGACAGCTGTCACAACCTCTTCTGGAAGTAAACTCCATAAACCAACGACCCTCTGGATGAAGAAATATTTCCCTTTATTTGTCCTCGCTTTCTTACCTATGAGCTTTTGGGAGTGCCCCCTTGCCCTAGTATTGTGTGATAGAGATATTTTTTCTCTATCCACCTTTTCCATCCCATGCATGATTGTATACACTTCGATCAAGTCACCCCTTAAATGCTATCTTTCAAGACTGAAGAGACCAAGGCGTTGCAACCTGGTATCGTAAAAGAGGTGCTCCATTTCCTTGATCATTCTTGTTGCCCTTTTTTGCATTTTTTCCAGTTCGATTATATGCTTCTTGAGGTGCGGTGACCAGAACTGTACACAGTACTCCAACTGTGGTCTCACCATCGATTTGTACAGAGGCAATACGACACTTGCCAACTTATTTTCGATTCCCTTCCTAATAATGGAATTTGCTTTTTTTACTGCTGCTATGCACTGGGTTGACATCTTCATTGAGCTGTCCACCAAAACCCCAAGATCCCTTTCTTGGGTTGTCTCAGAAAGTTTGGTCCCCATCAGTTGAAATTGGGGTTCTTTGCCTTTACCTTATTTTCATTATGAAGTAGTATACAGTATATTTTATTTTATTCCATTTATTATTTATTTCCTTTATTATTTTGATAAAATTCAAGGTGGCTAAATGCCTAAAGCTCTTTTCTCTTTCCATTTCCCCCATGACAGCAACCCTGTTAGGTCAGCTGGGCTCAGAGAACCCAGCAATCTTTCATGCCTAAAGTAGAGTGCGCTTGTAGCTTGGTGCCTTAAGCATTAGATCAGTCTGGCTCTCTACACCAAACTACCAGTCCAACAATAGAAGAACCAGCTCAAATGAAGCTGGATAATGAATTGCTTAACAAATCAGCAATAAATTTATTGCATAAACAGTCTTTCAGAAATTGATGGATTAGCCTCTATCAAATACTTCAAAAGGTATATGAATTTTTAGCATGGTAATTAATTTGACATGATTGCTACATGTGCATGTAGTTTGTCCTTTTTTATCTTCTGGGATACAGAGGACACAAATTTGCAGGTGGGATATCTGTAGAAACTGGTTACATGCTCCATCCACCATCGATGATGCATTCATTGCCAGTCATGTAGGCGGACTGAAATTTAGGAGAGAAAAAAATAGGTTAGAAAATAGAAACAAGCCTGTCTTCAAATGATAAATAGCAACCATAGAAATAAATGTTAAATACTAAAATACTTAAGAAATGAATTTGATTGAACTATAATGACTTAAGTCCAGATTTTGCAAATTTCCCTGCACTCGCGCCTTTCAATAATAATAATAATAATAATAATAATAATAATAATAATAATAATAATTTATTAGATTTGTATGCCGCCCCTCTCCGAAGACTCGGGGCAGCTCATGTTTGTCCGAACCTTTTCATGTTTGTCCGAACCTTTAATCAAACTACGTGTTTAATACAAATCTACAACTAGGGATTGAACAAATCCCAGCGACCAGTTAGGTCCCACAGAGTGGGTCTTCTCCAGGTCCTGTCAACTAAACAATGCCGCTTGGCGGGACCCAGGGGAAGAGCCTTCTCTGTGGCGGCCCCGGCACTCTGGAACCAACTCCCCCCAGAAATTAGAATTGCCCCCACCCTCCTTGCCTTTCGTAAGCTACCTCTGCCGCCAGGCATGGGGGTATTGAGATACTCTTTCCCCCTAGGCCTTTACAATTTTATGCATGGTATGTCTGTATGTCTGTATGTTTGGTTTTTATATTAATGGGTTTTTAACCGTTTTTAGTATTGGATTATTATTGTACACTGTCTTATTATTGCTGTTAGCCGCCCCGAGTCTCCGGAGAGGGGCGGCATACAAATCCAATAAATAAATAAATAAATAAATAAATAAACAAATAGATAGATAAATAAATAAATAAAATAAACTTTGACCATCTGGCATTGTAATTTTGAAATTATTTCCACCTTGCTTCTGTAAATACTTATTTTAAATAAAAAAGGAAGTTAATTTTCACTGAGTCTCAGTATCTGTTCTTCGTCATAAAGTCATATGTGGGAAAAAGTTCCTAGGGATCCATTTAGAAATAGAAAAGGAAGTGATATAAATTATGTTGATAATAACATTTCCTTTTACCTCCGTTTCCCTATTCATACAGTTCTTTCTTGCAAAACCAGACTGGCTTGGAATATAAATTTGCTGTAAGCCGCCCTGTGTCTCAGGAGAAGGGTGGCACAGAAATTGAATTAATTAATACGCACCTAGATTTTAGAGGAGGAGAACAAGGAAAAAAGTATTCTGAACCAAATGTGTAGTAATAAATAGGATAATCAGAACTGCAGAAAAAGCAATTGCTGCCAACCTGCCTTCCATTGAGGACCTGTATACTGCACGAGTCAAAAAGAGGGCGGGTAAAATATTTACTGACCCCTCGCATCCTGGACACAAATTGTTTCAACTCCTACCCTCAAAACGTCGCTACAGAGCACTGCACACCAAGACAACTAGACACAAGAACAGTTTTTTTCCGAACGCCATCACTCTACTAAACAAATAATTCCCTCAACACTGTCAGACTTTCTACTAAATCTGCACTTCTATTCTACTAGTTTTTCTCATCATTCCTATCACCCATTTCCTCCCATGTTGACTGTATGACTGTAACTTGTTGCGTATATCCTAAGATTTTTATTAATAGTGCTTCTTCATTGCTTATTTGACCCCTATGACAATCATTAAGTGTTGTACCACAGGATTCTTGACAAATGTATATTTTATTTTATGTACGTTGAGAGCACATGCACCAAGACAAATTCCTTGTGTGTCCAGTCACACTTGGCCAATAAAAATTCTATTCTATTCTATTCTAAATAGTAAGAGTAGAGTAGGGTAGAGTAGAGTAGAGTAGAGTAGAGTAGAGTAGAATAGAATAGAATTCTTTATTGCCCAAGTGTGATTGGACACACAAGGAATCTGTCGTGGTGCAGATGCTCTCAACGTACATAAAAGAAAATATAGATTTGTCAAGAATCATGTGGTGCAACACTTAATGATTGTCATAGAGTCAAATAAGCAATGAAGAAACAATCAATATTTAGGAGGGAAAAAAATAAGTTAGAAAATAGAAACAAGCCTGGCTTCAAATGATAAATAGCAACCATAGAAATAAATGTTAAATATTAAAATACTTAAGAAATGAATTTGATTACTACTATGAAGTGACTTGAATTATAATGACTTAAGTCCAGATTTTGCAAATTTCCCTGCACTCTGGAGGACAGAAGGAAAAGGGGGGACATGATCGAAACATTTAAATATGTCAAAGGGTTAAATAAGGTTCAGGAGGGAAGTGTTTTTAATAGGAAAGTGAACACAAGAACAAGGGGACACAGTCTGAAGTTAGTTGGGGGAAAGATCAAAAGCAACATGAGAAAATATTATTTGACTGAAAGAGTAGTAGATCCTTGGAACAAACTTCCAGCAGACGTGATTGGTAAATCCACAGTCACTGAATTTAAAAATGCCTGGGATAAACATATATCCATCCTAAGATAAAATACAGGAAAAAGTATAAGGGCAGATTAGATGGACCATGAGGTCTTTTTCTGCCATCAGTCTTCTATGTTTCTATTAATAAAAATCTTAGGATAGAAGCAACAGGCGGCGAACGCCGAACCCAAACTTTACCCGAAGTTTTTGGTATTTTTTTGCAAAAAAATCACCGAAATCTCTCATGCATCCACGTCCCCTCACAGGATTTGGCTTCCTGAATATGCGCAGAAGCAAAATCTCGCTCAGACACGCATGCGTGCAAGCCAGAGACACGAAGCTGCACAGGCATATTCAGTTTTTACTGCCAGTGCAATGGCGTCAACTATACCAGTAGGAACCCAGTCAGCGAAGCAGCGGAAGTGATGTGTTGGTGCCTGGAGGCTGTTGGGGTCTGGATGGGTGTCAACAGACTCAAACTCAACCCTGATAAGACGGAGTGGCTGTGGGTTTTGCCTCCCAAGGACAATCCCATCTGTCCATCCATCACCCTGAGGGGGGAATTACTGACCCCCTCGGAGAGGGTCCGCAACTTGGGTGTCCTCCTCAATCCACAGCTCACATTAGAGAAACATCTTTCGGCTGTGGCGAGGGGGGCGTTTGCCCAGGTTCGCCTGGTGCACCAGTTGCGACCCTACTTGGACCGGGAGTCACTGCTCACAGTCACTCATGCCCTCATCACCTCGAGGCTCCACTACTGTAATGCTCTCTACATGGGGCTACCTTTGAAAAGTGTTCGGAAACTTCAGATCATGCAGAATGCAGCTGCGAGAGCAATCATGGGCTTTCCCAAAAATGTCCATGTAACACCAACACTCCGCAGTCTGCATTGGTTGCCGATCAGTTTCCGTTCACAATTCAACGTGTTGGTTATGACCTATAAAGCCCTCCATGGCACCGGACCAGATTATCTCAGGGACCGCCTTCTGCTGCACGAATCCCAGCGACCAGTTAGGTCCCACAGAGTGGGCCTTCTCCGGGTCCCGTTAACTAAACAATGTTGTTTGGCAGGGCCCAGGGGAAGAGCCTTCTCTGTGGCGGCCCCGACCCTCTGGAATCAACTCCCCCCGGAGATTAGAATTTCCCCCACCCTCCTCGCCTTTCGTAAGCTCCTTAAAACCCACCTCTGCCATCAGGCATGGGGGAACTGAGATACTCTTTCCCCCTAGGACTTTACAATTTATGCATGGTATGTTTGCTTGTAGGTATGATTGGTTTTAAAATAAGGGTTTTTTAGTTGTTGTAGTACTGTATTGGATTTACATGCTGTTTTTATTGTTGTTGTTAGCCGCCCCGAGTCTACGGAGAGGGGCGGCATACAAATCCAATAAATAAATAAATAAATAGATAGATAGATAGATAGATAAATAAATAAACAAACAAACAAACAAACAAACAAATAAACCCGCTACTGAAATAACCACTGATTTATTCATTCAGTGTTACTATTCAGTCTAGAAGCCAATGGCAGTAGATAGAATTAGGAACAGAGGAGGAAAATTAAAAGCATTAAAAATATTTGAAGCAAAATACTACTTGTTTTCACTGCAAAAATAGTTTAATGTTTAAGAAAATCTATTTGTTAGCTGAATTTGATTTATTCCCTTATGAAATTAAACACCATGTGATTTTTGTTATAAAGTTGTTTTTAATGCTGTTAAACACCATACTGTACATAAATCCCAAAATACTGTAATCGTTTATTATGGGAGGTAGCCATATAATGGAAAATTTTACAGGGGAATTATTTTGCATTTCAGATAGAGCCAGAGTGTCAAATGCTAAAATATTTTTCCCCATTAAAATACACAGTGCAGTTGGTGCCAGAATTAAAACTACTATTTGACCGAAAGAACACATCCCCATTTTGCATGGTATTTATTGTGGCAATTAATATGTGCATGACACTTTTCCAGTGGCACTTTTACTGCACATAGCTTGATTTATATTTTTAAAAAAAATAAAGGCTGAAGTTCACTATAACCATAATGTGCCACACAGTACATTGATTTTCTATTATTATAATTCTTGCACATATCATACTGAAAGAAACTTGGAACTGTGTTCAGATTTTTAAGGGGATTATTAGTCATGCAGCCTAATGCATTTCTTAAATGAGTCTATAATGAAATAATACAGAAGGACATTGGTGTGGATCGAGATTATTCTGCTAATCATTATGCTATGAGGGGCCTCAGGCTGAACTGGTGACTTTGTGCTACTACCGTATTAAAGTTTCATTACTATTAAAACTGCTAATTGCATGCATTTTAAATCTGGCATTAAATTAGGAGTGGAAAAGTTGTGGGACTTGATGATTGAATTAAAGTACAGTTCCCAGACTTTTATAAAGGAAAGATAAAAGTTCCCCTGGACATGCATGCTACTTGTTTCCAGCTCTAGGGGGCGGTATTCATCTTTCTTTCTTTCTTTCTTTCTTTCTTTCTTTCTTTCTTTCCTTCCTTCCTTCCTTCCTTTCTTTCTGAGTCAGCACATTGCCCCCAACAATCTGGGTCCTCATTTTACCCATCTCGGAAGGATGCAAAGTTGAGTCAACCTTGAGTTGGTCAGAATCAAACTCATGGAATGAGCAGTTAGTTAGCCTGCAGTGTTGCATTCTAACTATTGCACCACCATGGCACCATAGCTCTCTTACCTGTAACTATCTATAAAAATATCCTCTATATATTTTGTATCTTTCTTCTTATAAAATCCCCATTTTCCCAGCAATCTCTTAAAACCACAGGAAGGTTCTATTTCAAACAACATATGGCTGATCCAAGTGACTTACTTCATCAGAAGCCAGATATACAAAGAGGTGGGCAATTTCCTCAGCGGTAGCCAATCTTCCCATCTTCTGCCTGGCGAGAAAATCTTTTAGCGCCTGGGGGTAAAATGCCATAAGCAGTAAATATTTAGTCCTGGAGTTAGGATTTTTCATCACCGGAGATCACAGATCAGCATTCTAACACTTCCTACAAATTATTTGAGGAGGGTCAAAATCTTATATTGTTTCCAAGGTATTATTTTTAAAAAGTAGGACCCCTACAAACTCTAGAATGCGAATTCTTCGCTGTTTTTTCCCCTACACCACGGTTTTTCCTGCCTGATGACGTCATATGTCATCGCCAAACTTTCGTCCGCCTTTAATAAATATTTTTTTTAATAAACTTTAATAAATAAACATGGTGAGTAATAATCTAAATGGTTGCTAAGGGAATGGGAAATTGTAATTTAGGGGTTTAAAGTGTTAAGGGAAGGCTTGTGATACTGTTCATAGCCAAAAATAGTGTATTTACTTCTGCATCTCTACTTCGCGGAAATTCAACTTTCGCGGGCGGTCTCGGAACGCATCTCCCGCGAAAGTTGAGGGAACACTGTATACGTATTCCTACATTGTGCACTTGTATATTATAATAAAATGCATTATGTACCTGTTCTGGATCAGGTCTTGCTTGGATTCTTTCCCTTAGAGAAGGAGTGTCAACGGTGCCTGTAAAACATATGCAAACCATAATTAAAAATGACACCATTTGTTCATGAACAGAGATGGGCTGTTTTCTAATTAGACTCTTGACTAAGTAAAAAAATAGTACTTAGTTCTATAAATCAAATGTAGCCGATACATCGTAAGCACATACCATGTTTTTGGGAGCATAACATGCTCCAGAGTATAAGACGCAACTTAGTGTTTGTGGAAGAAAATAAGAAAATAAAAATTCTGCCTCTGCGTACCAGCATCCATTGGAGTTCAACTTGCTAGCGCCTTGTCAGTGTGTGAAAGAGTTGAGGGCTGTTTGGAAACTGAAACAGTATTTGCTGTGTGAGCAAAACAAGGAAGGGGAACTGCTCTGCACTAAACCTGCATGCTGTGCCGATCTCTGAAACTAAAACTGAAACTCCTCTGCTTGTGTTTTGCTTGTGTTTACTACCACTTTGGAAAACCTGCTTTTGGTATTGTATAATTTACTTCATGTATTATATTATTTATTCTTTACATGCTGTTTTTATCATTGTTGTTAGCCGCCTCGAGTCTACGGAGAGGGGCAGCATACAAATCCAATAAATAATAATAATAATTATTATATATAAACAGAAGTTATTGAATCCTGCTGAATCAGTGACTTGTATGCGCTTCCTGGATGTGATTGCTGCTGCAAACTCTGCTTCAGTACATTATGGCAGCCTGATTCAGCATGAGCAGCTGATTGGTGGGTGGATCAACCTCCCGGAATACCCCAATCAGCTGTTCCAGACTGTCGGGATTGCCAAAGACCATCGCTGCCTCTGTGCCTCACATTTTGGCCTACATTCGGTGTATAAAATGCACTCAAATTCTCACCCTCTTTTAGAGGGGAAAGAGTGCATCTCATACTCCAAAAAATACAATAACCACTTAGATAATAAAGTTATTCAACTCTGAGCTACAGTTTGAATTAATTTGCACAATTTTGAAGGACAAAAAAACCCCAAAAGTGCAGATTGTAGAATATCACATACCCGGACAAACACAGTTGCATCTGATTCCTTTTTCAACAAAGTCAGCAGCTACAGACTTGGTGAGGCCAATAACTGCTGCTTTTGAAGTACCATAGACACATCTATTGGGAGCCCCTGAGGGAGAAAGGATTAATAATCAGGTAGGTGCATAAAGCACATTTAATTATGAAGAGAGATTATGTTCCATTTAATATTGACCTGTACAGTTGGTCCCTTCTAGCTATGAGCCTGCACATATTAGCCTCTATCAACTGATCCTCCTCCGAGTCTGATGACTCACTAATGGGGTCATTACCTAATGGGCTGGCTCCGTCCGATTCCACTCCCCCAGCATCTGACCTTGGCAATGAATGTTCACTATCAGAAGACGCTGGCAATAAGACAAGTCTCTGGGAACCTGAGGATTCTCCTAAACCAACGTCCAAATTCCGTTGCAGGAGCTGGACCAGAGCCAACCACAACATATATTTACTCCCTTTCATGCGAGATGGAACCATTTATCATTAGCTACTAACCTTTGATACTGGATACAACAGAAGACATGTTGATAATGTTACCAGATTTCTGTTCAAGCATCTGTTTAAAAATTGAAATGTTAAATGCTGTGATATCTTAAGTATTTTATTTTAAAAATAGTTTACAAGTAGAGATTTAAAAGTAGTATGTAATTTGAAAAATGAGTTGTTTTCATGTACAAGAATCATAGAAGGCACAACAAATATTTGACACAAATATTCCCAGCTTGGTATACCCTGCTAGGGACCCATTGGAAGACTCAACCTTTTACCACACTTAGCTAACTCCATATAAACAGAAGATTGGTTCAAATTATCATCAGCCAATCCAAACATGGCTATCTTTTTCACCAGCCAATCAAAACGCGCCTATCTTTTTCACCAGCCTCAATGCCAAGCAACTCATCAGCCAATCCAAACGCGGCTCCTCAAGCAACTCCCTTTTTTTACCTTTCACAGGTGTGACATCGATATAATATAGGTACATAAAAATGTGTGTATTCAAATGCAATGCTGTTTCAAAATTTCAAAGCAATCGGTGAAGAACTTTCGGAGATTTAAAGTTTTGAACAAACATACATTTACATATTTATTTATTTATATAGATTGATTTTACAAACGACTGCTAAGACAGACAATTAGTAGTTTGTGAATACAGTATTAAAACAAAGTTTGTTTGCATGTTGTTTGTACTGTGTTCCTTGGCCTGTTGCCTACCTCTATAAAAGATAACAAGTATTAGGTGGCTTGAGAACTTTTCAACTTCCAAATTTCTTTTTGTTAGTACAGGGTACATGGTCGTTAGGGATTGCCATTGTAAATTGCATATTGTACACTTGTACCAAACTTGTACTTAAAGAGTTAATGTGCACTTAAAGAGTTAACTTGTACTTGAAGAGTTAATATTCAAGGCTGTTTCGTCACTTCCTCATTGAAGCTATAAAAGCTCATTATTTTGCTCAGAAGGGGGAGTTGTGTTTAAGCTTTGTGCTTGTATAAGCTTTGTGCTTATTATCTATATTGTATTTTGCTTTGTGCTAATCTTGTAATTGCTCAGTGCGTATTATTCTGTATTTGCTTCATGCTTATTCTGGATTGTTTATATTTTGTTTATATGTAAATAATACTTATTTAACTAAGTCTGTGTCTTGGCTTTATCACACATCCACGCTCTGTTAAAATTCTCTGCTCGGTGTTGTCGAAGGTTTCATAGCTAACCAAGACAAGCCAACACTTTTCATCTTACCCAGTTGCTCTACAGACATGAGAAACCTCAATTTTACCTTAGGCAGGAATGCTTTGATCATGAGATACATGCTACGAACATTGACTTCCATCGTGTAGACCCAGTCTATTTCCTCACAGTCCAAAATAGTTCCGTGATGAACAAAACTGTAGCAGAAGACACAACTGTTTAGTTTTACTTTCCAAAGCACATAAACCATCAAGGTGACAAGATAAAACCATAAGTTAAAGATTCAGGACAAATCCTCGTAGGTTGAAATCGTAAGTGTTGAACTAATTCCCTCAACACTGTCAGACTTTCTACTAAATCTGCACTTCTATTCTACTACTTTTTCTCATCATTCCTATCACCCATTTCCTCCCATGTTGACTGTATGACTGTAACTTGTTGCTTGTATCCTAAGATTTTTATTAATATTGCTTCTTCATTGCTTATTTGACCCCTATGACAATCATTAAGTGTCGTACCACATGATTCTTGACAAATGTATATTTTATGTAGGCTGAGAGCATATGCAACAAGACAAATTCCTTGTGTGTCCAATCACACTTGGCCAATAAAATTCTATTCTATTCTATTCTATTCTGTTCTACAAAGATAATTAGTTTGCACAACACGTGTGAGCCACAAAGTGGATTTTCTGAGAAGTGAATTTGTATGTATTGGCAAATACATTGGCACAAAATTGGAACCGCAGAGGTGTCATGGTCTCTAATATACATATAATTAATTACAAGAGGACATATAATTAATCACAGGAGGATATATAATTAATCACAGGAAGTTTTGGAGCCAAGGCAAAAAAGAAGAGTTTGATATTGCCTTTTCCTGTGCTATTAATCAAACTGACACTTGTTCTTATTTTTATACAGGTTGTTCTGAGCATTGGAGTGATACTTTAATTCAACAAAGTTTTTGAATGGAGTTTCCTTGAAAGTGAATCAATATCCAGGAATGAAATGTTTCATTAGACTTCCATGCTATCTTGATCAAAGAGTCTAAGATATGCATATGTGGAGATAACCCACGAAGCAAACTGACCCACTTCAATACTTCAATGTGGCAGTTCAAAGCAGATCAACTTTTCCAACAGGTTCTGAAAGGTTCTGAAGAATTGGTACCCTGTTTCCCCATCTTATATTAATTTTTGCTTGCAAAGATGTGCTACGTCTTATTCTCAGGAGATGTCTTATTTTTTTTCAATGAAGAAGAATTAAGTCTTCCACTAAACAGTTAATTTATAATAAGCTTTAAATATGGTAAATTGGAACTCTTCTATAAATAAAAAAATTAATAAATAGAAGCAATATATATCAAGCACTATCAATGCCACCAATTACTAGTTTAGCTTATAATTATTAAATTATAAAAAATACACAGTAAAATTATTCTAACAGATTATATAGATTCCTATGCCTATGGTTATTTGGAACAGGATATTAGAGGGAACCCTGTCCCCTACCCTATTTAAAACTACGGTATATGTCTCCTACATCTGACTTTCGGGGGATGCCTTATATTAGGCAATTCTACGAAACCTCTTCTATGTCTTACTTTCGGGGGTGTCTTATTTTCGGGGGAAAAGGGTAGCATAAATTTTAGTTTGGAGAATTGGCAAATACATAGAAACATAGAAGGCTGACGGCAGAAAAAGACCTCATGGTCCATCTAGTCTGCCCTTATACTATTTCCTGTATTTTATCTTAGGATGGATATATGTTTATCCCAGGCATGTTTAAATTCAGTTACTGTGCATTTACCAACCACGTCTACTGGAAGTTTGTTCCAAGGATCTACTACTCTTTCAGTAAAATAATATTTTCTCACGTTGCTTTTGATCTTTCCCCCAACTAACTTCAGATTGTGTCCCCTTGTTCTTGAGTTCACTTTCCTATTAAAAACACTTCCCTCCTGGACCTTATTTAACCCTTTAACATATTTAAATGTTTCGATCATGTCCCCCCTTTTCCTTCTGTCCTCCAGACTATACAGATTGAGTTCATTCAGTCTTTCCTGATACGTTTTATGCTTAAGACCTTCCACCATTCTTGTAGCCCGTCTTTGGACCCGTTCAATTTTGTCAATATATTTTTGTAGGTGAGGTCTCCAGAACTGAACACAGTCTTCCAAATACCACCTCTGGCTGGGCCCAAAGTGGGGAGGGAATAGAGGTTTTGCAGTATCTTTCCCCTGCCATGTCTACCAAACCATGCCTACCCACAGAACCGGTAGTAAAAAAATATTGGATTTCACCACTGATTTAATAACCCAAAATGAAACATGTGGAATGGGATTTGCAGTCAGTCAAAATGTGTTCAGTGTTATGAAAGGCAAGTCCCCTCTATATGGGACTCTCAAAGCAATAAAGTATATAAAGAAATGTCTCACAGTTCTTGGTCTAGAGCAGTGTTTCCCAACCTTGGCAACTTGAAGATGTTTGGACTTCAACTCCCAGAATTCTCCAGCCAGCATTCACTGGCTGGGGCATTCTGGGAGTTGAAGTCCAAATATCTTCAAGTTGCCAAGGTTGGGAAACACTGGTCTAGAGAGATGCAATCTTCTACCCCAGCAGAAACAAAGGTAGAATATTTTAGGTATATTTCAATATTATAGCATTTATAATATTAATAGGTTTGTGCGCACCTGATAGGCAGAATCAAGAAGATTCTAATTGAAGGAATCAACTTGCTGTTACTCATTCAACCTTGCATTGCCAAATCATCTTTGATTCAGATGATTAATAACCGAAGTGGAAACAAAAGCCAGGTTTCAGAAAGGAGAATGAATTAAAAAAAACAGTTAAAATCTGGCAACATTTTACCCTGCAATATTGCACAAAACGTCGATTCTCTTCACCTCCTTGGCCAATTTTTCGATTTGTTCTTTGTTGGTGACATCAAGCACCCGGATTTGAATGCCTGTTAAAAGAAGTCGACATAATCCGTGCTGTGATGAGCGGTGCTGGGTTCACAAAATTAAAAAAGGTGAAAACAGGGAGCCATACAAGTAAAGGGTGTCACCTTCTTCGAAAGCATACACAAAACATTATAAATGCTACAGTTGTTCTGTTCGCAGTAACAAGTTTACATTTTTAATGTTTCAGTTGCAAGTTATTTCTCTTTGCTGAGTAACATTTTATGTTCCAGCAGTTACAACCCAGAATCATAGATACATTTATATCTTCCACTGAATCACCGAATAATTTTCTGAGTTATTTGGAAAATGTGGAACTGAAAATCAAATTAAAAAATAATTGAACAACACTCAGCTGCTGCAATAAAGGCTTTTTAAACAATAAAACCCATGAAGAATAGGCTATTAAACTTAAAGTCAGTTAAGTCAGCTCTGAGTTCATTCAGGTTAACTACTGTTCTGTCGGGCTCTCTGGCAGACTCCTCCCAAAAATTCACAGGTACAAATTTCAGACACACACACGTTTGAAAATTCAAAACAATGTTCTTTATAATGAAAATTCCCTTAACCTAAGCCCTCTTTTGGTATAGCAAAGAGCAGTCGTCTCCAAACAAACTGGTAATTGGTACAAGCCCCTTATCAGTTCTGTGATACTTAGCTTGCAGCTGTGAGGCAATTCACAGTCCTTCTTCTTTCACAAAGTGAATCACACTTTGCTCTGGTTTAGTTTCAAAGTGGGGAAAAATCAGCACACAAAAGGTCAAAGTCAGGAAACACAAGGATCAGATAATCCTCCACAATGGCCAAACCCACAGGCTGCTATTTATAGCAGCCTCACTAATGACCACAGCCCCACCCAACCCCAGGTGGCCTCATTTTCTTTGATAATAATCTCTCAGTTGTTGCTGCCTATGCATCGCTCTCCGCATGCGTGGCTGTATCATTAACTCTTGTTCTGAATCCAAGGAGGAGCTAGATAATTGATCTCCTTCTGAGCTGTCTGCCACACTCTCCTCCTCCCTGTCACTCATGTCTTCTTGGTCAGAGGAGCCTTCATCAGCAGATTCCACCGGGGGCAAAACAGGCCTGCAGCATGTGGATGTCTCCCCCACATCCACAGTCCTTGGAGCAGGAGCTGGGCCAGAGCTAACCACAACTACTACTCTAGAACTTTCTTGAGGATCTAGGAAAGGAAAGGACTCTCTAGAGCAGTGGTTCTCAACCTGGGGGTCAAACGACCGTTTCACAGGGGTCTGCTAAAACCATGGGAAAAGACAAATTTCCCATGGTGTTAGGAAGTAAAGCTTCTATTCTGGGGCCTTGGAACATATTTTTACAATCCGACCAATCAGGAGTTTACACTGGGGGTGTCCCTCTGTCCTTTCTGCCAATCAGCTTAAAACTCTGTTGTGAGAATTGGCGCTAGACTTATGGTTGGGGGTCACCACAACATGAGGAACTGTATTAAGAGGTCATGGCATTAGAAAGGTTGAGAACCACTGCTCTAGAGAAATGAGAGGCAAATGAAGAAAGATTCATGGTAGAGGTACAATTTACCTAGGATCTAGGAAAGGAAGCTTTGGCACCACTGCTAAATAAGCACAAGGTTGGAAACTTAAATTAAAACGATCTAATGGCATAAAGAAAACACGAACTTGGCCTCACAATTCTAAGCAAATGATATCTAACAATTGCTGCCGCACGAATCCCAGCGACCGATTAGGTCCCACAGAGTGGGCCTCCTCCGGGTCCCATCAACTAAACAATGTCGGTTGGCGGGCCCCAGGGGGAGAGCCTTCTCTGTGGCGGCACCGACTCTCTGGAACCAACTCCCCCCGGAGATCAGAACTGCCCCTACTCTTCCTGCCTTCCGTAAACTTCTCAAAACCCACCTTTGCCGTCAGGCATGGGGAAACTAAACATCTCCCCCTGGGCCCGCTGAATTTATACATGGTATGCTTGTGTGTGTGTATGTTAGTATAGGGTTTTTTTAAAACTTTTAATATTTTAATTAATTGGATTATGTATTGGATTGTTTTTTCACTTGTTGTGAGCCGCCCCGAGTCTTCGTAGAGGGGCGGCATACAAATCCAAATAATAAATAATAAATAAATAAATAAATTTTGGGAGAATCGTTTATGAGGGTATAATTTTTTTTTATTTTCTCCACCATAAACTAAAACAATATATAGTTATAAACACAACAACAATGCTTAAAATCAATCATATATAAACTTTTTTCTTTTCTTATTACTCACTCAATGGAGGCTCTTATCTCTCCTCATTTAAAAATTTCTATTCATTTTATACAACAAGGTCAATTCTTAAAAATCTAAATAAAAATCCTTCCTCGCCATCTTTACTATTAAAAATTACATTACATCAATGCAAAAATTAATAACATCTTTTAATAAATTGTTTATGATGGCCTTCTTCAATCTAGTGTCCAATGCCCAGGTTCGCCTGGTGCACCAGTTGCGGCCCTATTTGGACAGGGAGTCATTGCTCACAGTCGCTCATGCCCTCATCACCTCGAGGTTCGATTACTGCAACGCTCTCTACATGGGGCTACCTTTGAAGAGTGTTCGGAAACTTCAGACCGTGCAGAATGCAGCCACGAGAGCCATCGTGGGGCTTCCAAGATTCGCCCATGTTTCTTCAACACTCCGTGGCTTGCATTCACTGCTGATCAGTTTCCGATCACAATTCAAAGTGTTGGTCATGACCTTTAAAGCCCTACATGGCATTGGACCAGATTACCTCCGGAACTGCCTGCTACTGCACGAATCCCAGCGACCAATAAGGTCCCAAAGAGTTGGCCTTCTCCGGGTCCCGTCGACAAAACAAGAGTTGGCCTTCTCTGTGATGGCCCCGGCCCTCTGGAACCAACTCCCCCCAGAGATTAGAACTGCCCCCACTCTCCGTGTCTTTCGTAAACTACTGAAGACTCACTTATACCGCCAGGCATAGGGGAGTTGAGATGTTCCTTCCCCCTAGGCCATTACAATTTATGCATGGTATGTTTGTGTTTTATAATAAGGGTTTTTAGTTGTTTTAGTATTGGATTGTTACATGCTGTTTTTATAATTGTTGTTAGCCGCCCTGAGTCTATGGAGAGGGGTGGCATACAAATCCAATCAATCAATCAATCAATCAATCAATCAATAAATAAATAAATAATCTTCTCCATCCACTATCCAAATATCTGGGCTTCAACTCCTAGAATTCTCAGTCAGCATGAATTCTGCTTTATGATTTGCTCATTTGTCCTCTCAAAATAGCCTGGAGGCCCAGGAGCAGAAGCTGCCAGAGTCTCTTATCTGCATGGCAGCCTTCTGGCTAGGCCTTGTGCTGTTTATATTAGAGCTATAAGAGAGGAGATAGCAAATGTGAAGGCCATAGTAGCTTCCTTGTTTTCTCTGGTTTATTTATTTATTTATTTATTTATTTTATATATACTTTTTATTGATTTTTTTAGAAATTTTTACAAAAAACAGAAAACATAAAAGTCACCAAACAGAAAATTAAAAAAAACCTTCACCAAGGAAGATTCAATTCTATATCCTTCATTTACTTCTTTTCTGGTTTACATTATTCATTCTTTATAAAGTGATTTAATTTTATTTTTAATGTTTGCATCGCTTACTGGTATTGTTAATATATAATTTTTAACCTTTTCCCACCGCCTCATTGTTTCTGCTAATTTCTCTTCATTGTAGTTGTGTAATCTAATTTATTTATTTATTACATTTGTATGCCGCCCCTCTCCGTAGACTCGGGGCGACTCACAGCAATGATAGAAACAATGTACAATACAAATCTAATAATACGAAGTTAAAAACCCATAATTTAAAAAACATGCACACAACATACCATACATAAATTATATAGGCTTGGGAGGATATTTCAATTCCCCCATGCCTGACGGCAGAGGTGGGTTTTGAGAAGTTTACGAAAGGCAAGGAGAGTGGGGGCAATTTTGATCTCTGGGGGGAGTTGGTTCCAGAGGGCCGGGGCTGCCACAGAGAAGGCTCTTCCCCTGGGTCCCGCCAAATGACATTGTTTATTCGACGGGACTCGGAGAAGGCCAACTCTGTGGGATCTAACAGGTCGCTGGGATTCGTGCGGCAGAAGGCGGTCCCGGAGATATTCTGGTCCGATGCCATGAAGGGCTTTATAGGTCATAACCAACACTTTGAATTGTGACCGGAAACTGATCGGCAACCAATGCAGACTGCGGAGTGTTGGTGTAACATGCTTTGCTCGTTGCCCAGAGCTAGGTTTTACACTGAATTCACTACACCACACTATATGAGAAAGAACAACTAGAATTTACTATATATAAGCCATAGGGATAAAACATGACTTGTTTCTGTACTCGCCTTCTGTAGGTGGTAGACTGGATATGGGGCCATCACAAGAATGAGGGATCACATAATACACTTTTGCTAAGCTCTGGTTCTAAGTAATTTAAGGAATACCTGGATAATTTTCCAGTTCTCGAAGTTTGGGCTCATTGATGTCTGTAGCAATAACTTGAGCTCCTTCTTTTGCAAAAGCCTTTAAAAATGAAAATATGCATATATGTTCATTTTTACAAACAAAACACCCGCGTATCCATAGAAATAAAAGGAGTACATTATTTTTCTTGTGTTTTTAAAGCAGTTGCGTTTATTTTAAATTGTTATTATCATGTTCTTCTGTACGTTACTCGGGGTTTCACTGGAAAAATGGACAACAACCAAGAACAGTAACAATAATGTAACAATGGTATCACCATCAATGATTACAACAATTACAGTATATAGAATTATGCTTATAAAATTGGTTAGGAATTAATTTTTTTTCCAGAGCTATTCTGGCAACTCTGAAACTGCTAGCTATTTATTTATTTATATTTATATTTATATTATTTATATTTATATTTATTTATTTATACTTATATTTATTTATTTATTTATTTATTTTGTCCATTACAAATTGAAAGTTAAAGAGAATAAAAACGTGTAGTAGTAAATATCAGGGAAGGGATAGAAGAAAAGATATGAGAATAGAATACATCAATGAAGAGTAGAGGAAGGATATATGGATGGGAGAAAAGATATATAAAATATAGGAGAGACAACCTGATGCATGTTCTGAAATATCAGAACATTTTCACAGACAGTTGATAAGTTCTGAAGCTGCTGGAAAAAAAATGATTTGCTAAAAAAAAATAATGTCTTCGGCAAGTCATCCTGTAAAACTAACAATCTACTTGATGTGAAAAATGAGAATTTTTACATCAAATGAAATGACTTATTATACTTTTAACTTTTATATTCAGAAGATAACCAAAAATATATTGGCTGGAAAAAAATTCACGTGATATACTAAAATCAGGTTTAAGATGAGATATTTCACCCATGAAGTGGGAAATATCAGCATAGTATTTGTATCAGTGATGGGTTTCAATTTGTGGGCAAGGCTTGGTGGGTGTGGTTGGTGGGCGTGGCAGAGGAAGGAAACTATAAAATCTCCATTCCCTCCCCATTCCAGGGGAAGGTTACGGCAAAATCCCTATGTCTTCCTGATCAATTGCACAAGCCCATGATGATATTCAATAAATAATTTTGCACTTACTTTAGCCACCGCTTGGCCAATTCCTTGGGCTGCAGCAGAGAGCAGTATTACCTTCCCTTCAAGTCGTCCCATTTTAGAAGTGGCTCCAATCAATTGCAGGCCCTTATGGACTGGTGCTCATTGCAGCTGTAAGGTAACATGTGTTCATTATACTGTATTACCATTTATATAGTTTGTTTGTTTATTTGTTTGGTCAAGCATGTATTAGATCATTGTTTCCCAACCATGGCAACTTGAAGGTATCTGGACTTCAACTCCCAGAATTCCCCAGCCAGCATTCGCTGGGTCTGGTGAAAGTTTATAAGTTTAGCTGATGAATCGGCAGACACAGTAAATTGGATTGAAGAGAGCAGAGTTTGGTTAACAAACTGTTAATCAAACTCTTAACGCAAGACGATGCTATGAGCAAACCCAGCTCTAAACTGCTTTATTTATTTTTATTTTATTTATTTATTTTGTCCAAAACACAATGAGGGTTTTAGTGTATATACAGTATACACACATAGTAAAATACATGATGAAGGTTATAGAGGAGATACTCATAGTAAAATATATCTAAGAAAGAATAGAAAAGAAGGTATAGTAATAGAACATATCAATGAAAGAATAGAAGAAGAGATATAGGAATAGAAGAAAGGTATAGGAGATGTAGGAGAGCAATAGGACAGGGGACGGAAGGCACCCTAGTGCACTTGTACTCGCCCCTTACTGACCTCTTAGGAATCTGGAGAGGTCATCCGTAGATAATCTAAGGGTAAAGTGTTGAGGGTTTGGGGATGACACTATGGAGTCCGGTAATGAGTTCCACGCTTCGACAACTCGGTTACTGAAGTCGTATTTTTTACAGGCAAGTTTGGAGTGGTTAACGTTACATTTAAATCTGTTGTGTGCTCTTGTGTTGTTGTGGTTGAAGCTGAAGTAGTCGCCGACAGGCAGGACGTTGCAGCATATGATCTTGTGGGCAATACTTAGATCTTGTTTAAGGCATCTTAGTTCTAAACTTTCTAGGCCCAGGATTGAAAGTCTAGTCTCGAAGGGTATTCTATTTCGAGTGGAGGAGTGAAAGGCTCTTCTGGTGAAGTATCTTTGGACATTTTCAAGGGTGTTAATGTCTGAGATGCGATATGGGTTCCAAACAGATGAGCTGTATTCAAGGATGGGTCTGGCAAAAGTTTTGTAAGCTCTGGCAAGTAGTGTGAGATTGCCAGAGCAGAAGCTACGTAGGATTAGGTTTACAACTCTTGAAGCCTTCTTGGCTATATTGTTGCAGTGGGCCCATCTAGGTTCTCATCTATCTGTGCATATAGGAATAGAAGAAAGGTATAGGAGATATAGGAGAGCAATAGGACAGGGGACGGAAGGCACTCTAGTGCACTTGTACTCGCCCCTTACTGACCTCTTAGGAATCTGGATAGGTCAACCGTGGAATCTGGATAGGTCAACCGTGGTCAACCACAACAACACAAGAGCACACAACAGATTTAAACTTAATATTAACCGCTCCAAACGTGACTGTAAAAAATATGACTTCAGTAACTGAGTTGTCGAAGCGTGGAACTCATTACCTGACTCCATAGTGTCATCCCCAAACCCCCAACACTTTACCCTTAGATTATCTGCGGTTGACCTGTCCAGATTCCTAAGAGGTCAGTAAGGGGCGAGTACAAGTGCACTAGAGTGCCTTCCGTCCCCTGTCCTATTGCTCTCCTATATCTCCTATTCCTTTCTTCTATTCCCATATCTCTTCTTCTATTCTTTCATTGATATGTTCTATTACTTTATCTTCTTTTCTATTATTTCTTAGATATATTTTACTATGAGTATCTCCTCTATAACCTTCATCGTGTATTTTACTATGTGTATACACGTATAGATATACTGTATACCCACTAAAACCCTCATTGTGTATTGGACAAAATAAATAAATAAAATAATCTAAGGGTAAATTGTTGGGGGTTTGGGATCAGACGGGGATTCAAATATCTACCAGCCTTGGATGACCTGACACAATTCATCATGGAACTTAGTCTTTTTGGGATCTTTCTCACAAGACTTGGAAACAAGGTTTCCAGCTGCTCCTCGGAGTAAACGCCTAGTTTGTGCATAAGGAAGTATGTATGGGCGGAGCGATTTGCATTGGTTTCCAATAGCTTACAGGGCAAAACCTCATGCACTTATAATGCTTTCTCTCTCGGGAAGCAGAAACGAACGCTCGCAGCTGAAATTAATCTCGCAGGCTTCTCACAGTATTTCTTAACGCTAAATAATAATAATAAACAGGACTGCAAAGAAGAAACTTACCACAGGAACGGACTTTTACCAGGAGGCGGGCTTCTGTTTTCTGAAGCGTGCTGGGATTTGTAGTGCAGCAGGTGGCCACGTGACCACGGAGAGGTCTTCGGATAGCTCAGGGGTGGGCAAAGTTGGCTCTTCTATGACTCGCGGACTTCAATTCCCAGAATTCCTGAGCCAATCGTGCTAGCTCAGGAATTCTGGGAGTTGAAGTCCACATGCCATAGAAGAGCCAATTTTGCCTTACCCCTGGGATAACTGCTGGCTCTTCGGCTTTGAAACGGAGGTGAGCAGCGCCCCCTGTAGTCGGAAACCTATGTGAGAGGGAAATCTTTACCTTTTATCTCATAGGTGGCAGATTATTTTAGCGTTCCCGCACGGTAAGAAATTATACTGCCATCTAGCGGGTGCTGTTTTCAAAACCTATTTAGCTGCATCGAAGTTAATTTGTTTGCGGAAAGTCCTTGCTTGATGAAAGTATTTTTTTACTTATGTTGTGTTTATTCAAACTACTATCCTATACATGTTTGAGAAAGAACGAAAGAAAGAGGATGAAAGAAAGAAAGGAAAGAAGGCAAAAAGAAAGATGAAGGAAAGAAAGAAAGAAAGAAAGAAGAGGAAGGAAGGAAAGAAGATAAGAAAGAAGGGAAGAAAGAAAGAAAGAGGAAGGCAGGAAGGAAGGAAAGAAAGAAATAAAGAGGAGGAAGAAATGAAAGAAGGAAATAAGTGAAGAAAGAAAGAAAGAGGAAGGAAGGAAGGAAAAAAGAAAGAAGAGGAAGGAAAGGAAGAAAGAAGATAGGAAAGAAGGGAAGAAAGAGGAAGAAAGAAAGAAAGAAAGGAAAGAAGGAAAAAAGAAAGAGGAAAGAAAGAAATAAAGAAGAGGAAGGAAGAAGTGAAGAAAGAAATAAAGAAGAGGAAGAAGTGAAGAAAGAAAGAAGAGGAAGGAAAGACAGAAAATAAGAAAGACGAAGGAAGAAAGAAAGAACAAAAAAGAAAGAGGAAGGAAGGAAAGAAATAAAGAGGAGGAAGGAATGAAAGAAGGAAATAAGTGAAGAAAGAAGAGGAAGGAAGGAAGGAAAAAAGAAAGAAGAGGAAGGAAAGAAAGAAAGAAGATAGGAAAGAAGGGAAGAAAGAGGAAGAAAGGAAAGAAGGAAAAAAGAAAGAGGAAGGAAAGAAAGAAATAAAGAAGAGGAAGGAAGAAGTGAAGAAAGAAAGAAAGAAAGAAGAGGAAGGAAAGACAGAAGATAAGAAAGATGAAGGAAGAAAGAAAGAAAGAACAAAAAAGAAAGAGGAAGGAAGGAAGGAAAGAAATAAAGAGGAGGAAGGAATGAAAGAAGGAAATAAGTGAAGAAAGAAGAGGAAGGAAGGAAGGAAAAAAGAAAGAAGAGGAAGGAAAGAAAGAAAGAAGATAGGAAAGAAGGGAAGAAAGAGGAAAAAAGAAAGAAGAGGAAGGAAAGAAAGAAATAAGATAGGAAAGAAGGGAAGGAAGAGGAAGGAAGAAAGAAAGGAAAGAAGGAAAAAAGAAAGAGGAAGGCAGGCAGGAAATAAAGAAATAAGAAGAGGGGGGATGGGCGAAGGTCTCCAAACTTGGCCACTTTAAGAGTTGTGTTAGATGGTATTGCTCAATGGGCTGTGGCTGCTGTGGCAGGCCCTTGATAGTGCAGGCTATGGTGACATGGTGCCTGGGTGAGATGCATATATATAACTTTGTACGTATAGAGACATCATGCGCCTATCTGAGAGATGTTACCAACTGTGGAGATCTAATAATATTGATCTTATTTGGATTCTGGGAGAAGTCTACGGGTCAAATAGAAAGTATTAATCCCAGTGACCGGTTAGGTCCCACAGTTGGCCTTCTCCAGGTCCCATTAACCAGACAATGTCGTTTGGCGGCACCAAGGGAAAGAGCCTTCTCTGTGGAGGCCCCGGTCCTCTGGAATCAGCTCCCTCCGGAAGATTCGCACTGCCCCACCCTCCTCACCTTTCGCAAGAGTCTTAAGGTTCACTTATGTTGCCAGGCTTGGGGTAATTAGATCTTACCATGGTCAATAAATGTGATGTATGTATTCATTCGATTTTTATGCTGCCCTTCTCCTTAGATTCAGGGCGGCTTACAACATGTTAGCAATAGCACTTTTTAACAGAGCCAGGATATTGCCCCCACAATCCGGGTCCTCATTTTACCCACCTGACTGTAATTTGATTGATTTTTACTATATCGGGTTTTTAGCTTATGTACTTTTTAAATTAATTAGATTTGTCTTTGTATTTACTGTTTCATATTATATGCTGTGAGCCATCCCGAGTCTTTGGAGAGGGGTGGCATACAAATCTAATAAATAATAATAATAATAATAATAATAATAATAATAATAATAATAATAATAATAGAGAAATTAGTGAAATACGAAGATCTAAAAATCGAGCTGCAACGACTCTGGCATAAGCCCGTGAAAGTAGTCTCAGTGGTACTTGGCACGCTGGGCGCAGTACCAAAGGATCTCAGCGGACATTTGAAAACCATCGGAATTGACAAAATCTCCATCTGTCAATTGCAAAAGGCCACTTTACTGGGATCGGCAAACATAATTCGCCGCTACATCACACAGTCCTAGGTGCTTGGGAAGCTCCGGACTGGTGATGAAATACGAAATCCAGCATAGTGATCTCGTTTGCTGTGTTGTACTGACATAATAATAATAATAATAATAATAATAATAATAATAATAATAATAATCTACATCACAGACCTAGGTGCTTGGGAAGTGCCCGACTGGTGATGAAATACGAAATCCAGCATAGTGATCTCGTTTGCTGTATTGTGCTGACATAATAATAATAGTAATAGTAATAATAATAATAATAATAATAATAATCATCATCTATATCACGCAATCCTAGGTGCTTGGGAAGTGCCCGACTGGTGATGAAATACGAAATCCAGCATAGTGATCTCGTTTGCTGTGTTGTACTGACATAATAATAATAATAACAACAACAACAATAATATTGATAAACTATTTTACAAAAGCAAATACACAAAACCTAATCAAACAAACCAAAAACTACACTGCTAACCAGTGGAAACATTTATTTAACTTTATTCATTAATTTATTTATTCATTAAGTATACATTTAAAAACATGGTAAAAAAAAATAATTTTTTAATATATCAAATGTAGACGACAGAATCTGACGGTCACTGAGGCTTGCAATCGGAAACATCTCCTACACCGTCTGCCGAAAGCCATTTCATGAAGTTGTTATCTTCACATTCGGTTCTGCCAGATATTGTGTCTGTTGGAAAGAACAGTTGCTAGAGTTAAACTGAATTAAAATAACTAAAAATATTTGAGTAACACAATATAACCACAAGAGAATAGGTCAGTGTTTTTCAACCAGTGTGCCGTGGCACACTAGTGTGCCGCGAGACATGGTCAGGTGTGCCGCGAAGAAGGAAGCTCAGGTTCCAGTCTCGCAACTTTTTGCTGAGAGAGAAAGAGAGAGAAAGAAAGCAAGAGAGAGAGAAAGCAAGAGAGAGAAAGAAAAGAGAAAGAGAACACAAGAGTGAGAGAGAGAGAAAGCAAGAGAGAGAGAGAAAAGGAGAGGAAGGGAGAGAGAGAGAGAAATGAGCAAAAAGGGGAGAAAAAAAGAGAAACGAGAAAATGATTGAGACAGAGAATGAGAGGAAAGAGAGATAAACAAAAGAGAGAGAGAAGTGACTCTTGATTTAAAGCATATGATAAAAAGCACCCAAAGAATAAGAGAGAAAACCCCCCCAGCCCTCACCTGTTTTTGGAAATGGTTCAAGAGTGTGTATATATATACACACACACACAAGGGGGGGGAGGAGACAGGGATGGAAAAAGAGAGGAGAGTGTCTTAGGGTGTTATTTTGGTTGGCGGTGTGCCCCAGGATTTTGTAAATGTAAAAAATGTGCCGCGGCTCAAAAAAGGTTGAAAATCACTGGAATAGGTTGATTAGAGATGATAGATGTTTGGGAATTTTTTCCATTTTTAAAACATCGCGTTATTAATTTTCATGAATTTGAAATTAATATCCTGGTTAGATGAGCAGTTAATTTTTTTTTTAAAACATAAAATTGGGGTTGCAATTTCCCCTCTTGTTCTAGAAGTCAAATTTCCATACAGAAAAAAGAATACATTATTAATACCTTAAATCAACATATTAATTTAAATGAAAAGAAGAAATTTTGTTTAACCTTATATAAAAAAAACCTTCATATATAAACAAGATAAAACAAAAAATTTAAATCATAACAATACTTCTACAGTTCTCACATAAATTTTACTTTTACTTATTTATCCATATATACACATGAGCACTTAATTTAAATAACATGGTGGTACACTACTTCCTGGGTATGCAATTTACTAAATGGCAAATTAAACTATGGCTTTCTTAGACCTACTGTACTAAAGTGCTTCTGTGTTGAAAGGATTGAATTGTGACATCACTGTTGCCTGGTGGGGGGGGGCACCTTGTTGAGGACTCCTTTCATGTCCCTGTTTAAGTTTCCCATCAAAGTGATACCCATCCATCTACTCATGGTCACCTGTTTTCAAACTGCTGTGTCAGCAGTATGTGATTATATCAATACAGTGTTCCCTCGATTTTCGCGGGGGATGCGTTCCGAGACCGCCCGCGAAAGTCGAATTTCCGCGAAGTAGAGATGCGGAAGTAGAAAACGACCTCATAGTTCATCCAGTCTGTCCTTATACTATTTCCTATATTTTATCTTAGGATGGATCTATGTTTATCCCAGGCATGTTTAAATTCAATCACGGGCTTCCCCAATATGCCCATGTCACACCAACACTCCTCAGTCTGCATTGGTTGCCGATCAGTTTCCAGTCACAATTCAAAGTGTTGGTTATGACCTATAAAGCCCTTCATGGCACCGG
Organism: Erythrolamprus reginae; assembly: GCF_031021105.1. Taxonomy (NCBI): domain Eukaryota; kingdom Metazoa; phylum Chordata; class Lepidosauria; order Squamata; family Dipsadidae; genus Erythrolamprus; species Erythrolamprus reginae. The sequence goes on along the minus strand of NC_091956.1, from coordinate 78,986,317 downwards.
ACCAGATTATCTCAGGGACCGCCTTCTGCGGCACGAATCCCAGCGACCAGTTAGGTCCCACAGAGTGGGTCTTCTCCGGGTCCCGTCAACTAAACAATGCCGCTTGGCGGGACCCAGGGGAAGAGCCTTCTCTGTGGCGGCCCCGGCCCTCTGGAACCAACTCCCCCCAGAGATTAGAATTGCCCCCACCCTCCTTGTCTTTCGTAAGCTACTTAAAACCCACCTCTGCCGCCAGGCATGGGGGAATTGAGATACTCTTTCCCCCTAGGCCTTTATAATTTTATGCATGGTATGTTTGTATGTATGTTTGGTTTTTTATAATAATGGGTTTTTAATTGTTTTTAGTATTGGATTATTATTATATGCTGTTTTATTATTGCTGTTAGCCGCCCCGAGTCTCCGGAGCGGGGCGGCATACAAATCCAATCAATCAATCAATCAATAATAAATAAATAAATAAATTCAGTTACTGCGGATTTACCAACCATGTCTGCTAGAAATTTGTTCCAAGCATCTACTACTCTTTCAGTAAAATAATATTTTCTCATGGTGCTTCTGATCTTTCCCCCAACTAACCTCAGATTGTCTTTCCTGATCAGTTTTATGCTTAAGACCTCTCACCATTTTTGTAGCCCGTCTTTGGACCCGTTCAATCTTATCAATATCTTTTTGTAGATATTTTATCAATTCCCTGATTTCCCGGTTTGCTGGGAAACCGTGAGAAACACATCCTTCCAAAACAAGCTGGTAAACTTGTGGGGGCAATATGCTGGCTCTGTTAAAAAGTGCTATGGCTAACATGTTGTAAGCTGCCATGGGTTCTAAGGAGAAGGGCGGCATAAAAATCAATCAATCAATCAATCAATCAATCAGTCAGTCAGTCAGTCAGTCAGTCAGTCAGTCAGTCAATCAATCAAACAAACAAACAAACAAACAAACAAACAAACAAACAAACACACAGACACAGCAGGGTTTCTTTTCTGATAACAGCACAGCCTTACTCTAAAATAGGCTTTTTGTCTTAAGCATCTATGAATGTGTTATGCCGTTACTTACTTGCAGTAGCGCCTAAGGATGGGTTATCGGAGAAATTTGATTGGATGGGCAACGGCATCAACTGTGGCGAGTCTACAGGCAAAATTAAATGCATGGGGCGCTCTTTGCAGGGAGTGGCTGGCAATGCTGAAAGAGAGGAGGTGGGGGCTTTTTTCGGAGATTTCATTTTATGCCCCTCGGCTGCTGTGTCTCCCAAACCATGCTCCATCTTCCATTTCTTACTTTCTTCTTTCCAGAAACGCTCGTCTCTTTAAAAAAACACATTAGATATATTTAAGCACCTGATGTCCAGGTAGAAACACTGCCTGGACATTAGTATATAAATGGTGGAATTTTAAAAATAGTTTTAACAAATAAATAAATATGTATAATTATTTGAACTTATTAAATTGAAGGTTAACTGTATGATAATAATAGATAGAGTGTAATAGTTTAAAAACCAATATAAACATAGAGTATTTTTGCAATATGATAAATTTTGAAGTGTTATTTTTTATATTTTATTTTTAGTTTAGGTATTTGATATTTTATAGATAAGAAAATTAATTAATATAAAGGATATAGAATTAAATTTAATAAGAACATAGAGTTATATTTCTGTTATATTTCTGTATTGATCTGATTATAGTTAGGTTTTTTTTCCTGTACTAGTTAGACTTCTACGACAAGCGGAGCAATGGTAGCTCCTTGAATGTTGAATGTTGTTTGTTTCTGTTTGTCTAATGAAAAATAATAAAAAAATATTTAAAAAAAAAGAAACATAGAAGATTGACGGCAGAAAAAGACCTCATGGTCCATCTAGTCTGCCCTTATATTATTTCTTGTATTTTATCTTAGGATGGATATATGTTTATCCCAGGCATGTTTACATTCAGTTCCTGTTGGTTATGACCTATAAAGCCCTTCATGGCACTGGACCAGATTATCTCAGGGACCACCTTCTGCTGCACAAATCCGAGCGACCAGTTAAATCCCACAGAGTTGCCCTTCTCCGGGTCCCATCAACCAAACAATGTCGTTTGGCGGGACCCAGGGGAAGAGCCTTCTCTGTGGTGGCCCCGACCCTCTGGAACCAACTCTCCCCAGAGATTAGAATTGCCCCCACCCTCCTCGCCTTTCGTAAGCTTCTTAAAACCCATCTTTGCTGTCAGGCATGGGGGAATTGAGATATTCTTTCCCACTAGGCCTTTACAATTTATGCATGGTATGTCTGTATGTTTGGTTTTATAATAAGGGTTTTTTAGTTGTTTTATGATTGGATTGTTATGTGCTGTTTTTTATCATTGTTGTTAGCCGCCCCGAGTCTATGGAGAGGGGCGGCATACAAATCTAATAAATAGATAGATAGATAGATAGATAGATAGATAGATAGATAGATAGATAAATTGTAAGCTGTATTTCCATGCAGAATATGGTGACTTACGTCAACAGTAGCTCTTGTTTTTTCCTGAGTTGAACGTGTTCTTTTTCCAGCTTTGCATACTCGGATTTTATCACTAGCATATGGGTATTTTGCACAATTCCACTACCGCCACCACAAGTAATTGGCATAATTGTGGGAGTAGGGTCTGTTTTACACAGGACTGAAAACAAGAAGGTCCAACATGGTGAGCATTTTGCTACGACAAAACATATCCTTTTCTATCAAAACAGAAACTTTTTTCAAATCTAGCTCATTTCACGGCATGGTATAATTTGACTTCACATATTCAAGACACTGTGGTTCGGGTTGGGGATTTTATCATAGGATTTGAGACATCCAGCATTTATGATTTTAAATGCCCAAGGAGCTAGCGCTGATGGAAATGTATCTACAGAAATATATTCAAGTAGGACCCTTGTCAAAATAGCCCTGAAAGTATTTCTTAGCACTTGGAACGCATGAAAGAATGCGCTTGGAAGCTGAAAATATTTTCTTGCTTGACTATCGTTGGTGTAACGCTGTATAGTGATATCTTGTCTTACAAACTTAATTGGTTCCGGGACGAGGTTCTTAAGGTGAAAAGTTTGTAAGACGAAACAATTTTTCCCATAGGAATCAATGGAAAAGCGATTAATGCATGCAAGCCCAAAATTCTCCCCTTTTGCCAGCCGAAGAGCCCGTTTTTGCGCTGCGGGGTTCCCCTCCATAGGAAACCCCACCTCCGGACTTCGGTGTTTTTGCGATGCTGCAGGGGTATCCCAGCATCGCAAAAACGAGCGCTTCACTGGCAACGGAGGTCCGGAGGTGGGGTTTCCTAGCGAAGGGAGCATCAGTGAAATCGCAGCATCGCAAAAACACCGAAGACCTCGAAACCCCTCTGTGTTTTTGCGCTGCTGGGATTTCCCTGAGGCTCCCCTCGCTGGGAAACCCCACCTCCGGACTTCCGTTGCCAGCGAAGCACCCGTTTTTGCGCTGCTGGGATTCCCCTGCAGCATCACAAAAACATGGAAGTCGAGAGGTGGGGTTTCCCATGGAGGGGAGCCTCAGGGAAATCCCAGCAGCGCAAAAATGGGTGCTTCGCTCGCAATGAAAGTCCGGAGGCGGGGAATCCCAGCGGCAGCGGTGGGTTTGAAAGGTGAAAATAGTTTGTAAGAAGAGGCAAAACAATCTTAAACCCCGGGTTTGTATCTCGAAAACTTTGCATGAGGAGGCATTTGTAAGACGAGGTATCACTGTACGTTAAAAACCCATATCATACAGCCAAGAGATAACACCCCGATTTCGTATTTACCTGTTACATCCTGTTCTTGTTGTGCTTTACGAAGTTCTTCCTTCAACTTTCTTAACTGCTGTTCCCGATGTTCTGCCAGAGCTTTGGCATTTGCCATTCTAGAACAGTGAAAATTCAGTTTTAAAATAAACTTATCAATTATCTTATTCTACCATTCTACAGATACAATAGTCAACAATGTCAACAATCAAACGTCGCTACAGAGCACTGCACACCAAGACAACTAGACACAAGAACAGTTTTTTCCCGAACGCCATCACTCTACTAAACAAATAATTCCCTCAAAACTGTCAGACTTTCTACTAAATCTGCACTTCTATTCTACTAGTTTTTCTCATCATTCCTATCACCCATTTCCTCCCATGTTGACTGTATGACTGTAACTTGTTGCTTATATCCTAAGATTTTTATTAATATTGCTTCTTCATTGCTTATTTGACCCCTATGACAATCATTAAGTGTTGTATCACATGATTCTTGACAAATGTATATTTTATTTTATGTACGTTGAGAGCATATGCACCAAGACAAATTCCTTGTGTGTCCAATCACACTTGGCCAATAAAAATTCTATTCTATTCTATTCTATCATCAGCCTTGATAGCTTCAAGGCAGGTTTATTAGATTCATGGATGCCAAGTGTATCGGTGGTTATTGAAATGGATGTCCATGTGCCGCCTCTATGTTAGTTGAGACAGGCAGGATTCCCTTGAGTATCATTTGTTGGGGATCAAGGGAAAGGGAGGGTTTTGCCTTCTATTTCTGCTCAAAATCCCCAAGCTACAAGAAACAAATTGGAACCACTTTATAATATGTAGATAGATATTTTTGCACTTGGGTTAAAATGGTTTATACAAGTGTTGTGGTTGGCTCTGGCCCAGCTCCTGCCCCAGGGAATGGGGAGGTGGATGCAGGGGAAACTTCAACATGTCACAGGCCTGTGTTATTGCCGACAGAATCAGATCAGAGTTTAGTTTCCTCGGACGAAGAAGAAGGTGGGAGTGACTTGGAAGAGGGGGGCTTGGCACATAGCCCAGGCAGTCAATCTCCATTATCTTCCATTGATTCGGATGAAGACATCTTGGACCCACACAAGCGCAGAATTATGCGTAGAAGAGACCAAGTAAGGACATATTACAGGAGATAAGAGAGGCCACCTGTGTTTGGGTGGGGCTCCAGTAATTAGGGCTGCTGCTATAAATAGCAGCATGTGGGTTTGGCCGTTGTGGAAGAGTATCTGATCACAGTTTGTCAAGAATCATGTGTTGCTGTTTTCTGGACTTTGTTGATTTTTCACGCCTTTGAAACCAAAGGAGAGCAAAGTGTGTGTCTCACTTCGGTGGAAGAAGAAGGGGTGTGAAGTTTCTTCACAGCTGCTAACTAAGTACTTAATGACTGCTTAAGGGAAATTGTACAGACTACCCGGTTGTTTTGGGACGAGTGCTCTTTGCAATACAAAAAGAGTGGTTAGTTTATTTTGAATTTTGTGATAAAGAACATTGTTTTGAATTTTCAAACGTGTGTGTGTGTCTGAAATTTGTACCCTTGAATTTTCGGGAGGCTCCTATCAGAGAGCCCGGCAGAACATACAAGAAACACCCCCGATTGGTGGTAAGGTTTGAATGTTTGTCTGGTGGTGGGCACAATTCACAAAACACTTGTAATTAAAACTAATTGTAATTAAAACTAATTAAAAAATTAATTAAAAAAAGAGGAAAGCCTACGGAGCCCGTGAAGGGTGAAAAACAGACTCAACAGCCCAACCAGTTGCGGCCCTATTTGGACCGGGGGTCACTGCTCACAGTCACTCATGCCCTCATCACCTCGAGGCTCGACTACTGTAACGCTCTCTACATGGGGCTACCTTTGAAAAGTGTTCGGAAGCTTCAGATCGTGCAAATGCAGCTGCGAGAGCAATCATGGGCTTCCCTAAATATGCCCATGTCACACCAACACTCCGCAGTCTGCATTGGTTGCCGATCAGTTTCCGGTCACAATTCAAAGTGTTGGTTATGACCTATAAAGCCCTCCATGGCACCGGACCAGATTATCTCAGGGACCGCCTTCTGCTGCACAAATCCCAGCGACCAGTTAGGTCCCACAGAGTTGGCCTTCTCCGGGTTCCGTCAACTAAACAATGTCGTTTGGCGGGGCCCAGGGGAAGAGCCTTCTCTGTGGCGGCCCCGGCCCACTGGAACCATCTTCCCCCAGAGATTAGAATAGCCCCCACCCTCCTTGTCTTTCGTAAGCTCCTTAAAACCCACCTCTGCCGTCAGGCATGGGGGAACTGAGATATTCTTTCCCCCTAGGCTTCTACAATTTATGCATGGTATGTTTGTGTGTATGATTGGTTTATAACAAGGGTTTTTAGCGGTTTTAGTATTGGATTGTCACATGCTGTTTTTACCACTGTTGTTAGCCGCCCCGAGTCCACGGAGAGGGGCGGCATACAAATCCAATAAATAATAATAATAATAATAATAATAATAATAATAATAAAAACCAGAAGTTTGTTTCTGAAAACAGCATCTCCCCTGCCCAAAAAAATGGTTTGCCCTCGCTTCTCTATAGAATTGCCTTTTCAATGAAATGGAACTTACTCTTGATCAAACAATTTAGATTGCTTCATTCTTGCCATCTCAGCTTTAGCAAGCTGAGTTTTCAGGTCTTCAATTTCCTCCTTATACAATTCAGCACCTTTACCCACCTGGGCCTAGTAGGAAAACAGAACACGATCTCTTGAGAAGGGAAAAACAACAGCTGCGTATTTCCAAATGCCCAATGGGCACTGGAGAAGAATGAAACCATATTTACATTTTAGATAACAAGACTTCTTAGGAAAAAAAACACTATATCTCTCTCTTCAGATCAAAAGTAATGATGTCAGGACCAGACTTAGTTAAATAAATATTATTTACATGTAAACAAAATATAAACAATCCAGAATAAGCACGAAGCAAATACAGAATAATACGCACTGAGCAATTATAAGATTAGCACAAAGCAAAATACAATATAGATAATTTGGTGTTAGATTGATTGTGTGCTTGTTTTTTAATATTCTGGGGTTGTTTTTTATGAATTTTTAGCTTAAAATTGTAATTGGATTGGTGGGTATTGGATTTGCTATTATGTATTGTTTTTTACTTTGTTGTGAGCCGCCCCGAGTTTGCAGAGAGGGGCGGCATATAAATCCAATAAATCTAATCTAATCTAATCTATAATAAGCACGAAGCTTAAACAAGAAGATAATAAGCTTATACAATACAGATAAAAGCACAAAGCTTATACAAGCACGAAGCTTAAACACAACTCCCCCTACTCTCAGGCAAAGTGAAAAGGAAATGACCCAGCAGAATAATGAGCTTTTATAGCTTCAATGAGGAAGTGACGAAACAGCCTTGAATATTAACTCTTCAAGTACAAGTTAACTCTTTAAGTGACAGTACAGTTTTACAGTAGCAACTGTAACATTTAAAGTGACAGTACAAGTTTGGTACAGTGTAAAATATGCAGTTTACAATGGCAATCCCTAACAACCATGTACCCTGTACTAACAGGCCCTTTATAAGAAAAGTGTAGCCTGAAACAGTGAAAATGATCAGAAAAAAAGTTTTTTGCTAGAGTAGTAAGAGCTGCGGCATCAGAGGAGGATGAATATGAGCAAAACTAATTTCAAAACTACATCTCCTCATTTATAAAAAGGTAACCCATTGCCATTTCATGCATCTATTTGGAAAACACTCTTTTGTTTTTTCACATGACAGAAATTACCAATACAGTGACCCCTCGATTTTCGCGGGGGTTGCGTTCCCAGACTGCCCGTGAAAGTCGAATTTCCGCGAAGTAGAGATGTGGAAGTAAAAACACCATTTTTGGCTATGGACAGCCAAAAACTACCCCTGCACACCCTTTTCCAAGGCCACGCAAGGAGCCGGGCTTGAAGTTGGGGGCAGGGAGCGACGAAAGTGCGGAGGCCGGCAAAGATTGTTTTGAATGTCGGCTGCCCCCGCCCCCCCAGCGCCTCTGGCCCCCTCGCCGCTACCCCCCGCCCGCCCGATCTGCCCCTCTCACCGGCTTTCTTGGGGCACGGGTCCTCCTGCAGCAGCGCTGGCAGCTACGGCTTCTCATCCTCCTCATTCAGCCGCTAGCTGCTCTGAGCGCTTTGAGAATGCCTGCCCCACCCCTCTCGCAGTCCCTTAGCTGAGAGCGCTTTCGTCCCAGCTGTGAGCGAGGGGGCTGCAGGAGAGGCGGGGCAGGCGTTCTCACAGAGAGAGAGCAACAGACAGAGCGAGATAGAAAGGAGAGAGGGAGAGAGAGAGAGGGAGAAAGAGAGAGAGAGCAAGAGGGGGGGAGAGTGGAAGGTAGAGAGAGAGAGAGAAAAATGATAGAAAAAAGGGGAGAAAAAGAGAAATGAGAAAATGATTGAAGCAGAGAATGACAGGAAAGAGAGAGAAAGAGAGAGAGAAGTGACTCTTGGTGATGACGTGTGACGTCATCGGGTGGAAAAAACAGTGGTATAGAAAAAAACCCGCAGAGTATTTTTTAATTAATTTTTTTTTAAAAAAACCTGGTATAGCCGTTTCGAGAAGTTTGAACCCGCGAAAATCGAGGGATCACTGTATCTTGTTTCCTGCAACCATGGATTTAAAAGCATCGTTCTATATATTTCTTTTAAACCAAACTGTCATGATTTATCTAAATCTACCACCCTGATGAACCAAATTTTTTACCATCCGTCCTCTTCGACTAGAAAAGTTGGATAAAACTTACACTTTCAGGAAACTTGTTTAAAGGACTAGAATGGATTTGGGAACAGCATATATTTGGGGAAGCAGAGATTAAACAGAAATTTAATAAACGACATACCAGGAAACATTGCACAGAAAAGAACTAAGCATTACTCAAATTAGACAAATGAAGAGACACCAGACTGAAGTGACAAATAGGAGTTTTAACAAAAACGTACCTTTGTATCTTGTTCTGTGGCTCTCAGTTTATATGCTAGTTTATGGTTTTCTTCTTTGAGTGTCACCTTAGGAACCCCACAGGATTTTGGTTTTTTCTTTAACACGTCTAACTGTAGAGTCATCTCCTTTGTTTTTGCTCTAGTTGCTTTCAGAGTAGCATCGATATCTCTGCAATAGTTGGTGATTAGGGCTTCCACTGCCAATCTAGCTTGGAAATAGGGCTGTAATATAAAGGCAGCGATAGATATTGGAGCAGTTATGTTACATTGCTATCTCTTACATACAGCCATCCAATTACATCAGAACACATTTCCTGCAAATTCTAGATCAGTTTTGGATTGTTAAAGTTTATTTATTTATTTTATTTATTTATTAGATTTGTATGCCGCCCCTCTCCATAGACTCGGGGCGGCTCACAACACAATAAAAAGAGTTCCTGACAAAGCTAATAATTTACAATTTAAAATAGTTAAAAAAACCCATTTTTAAGCAGACATGCCTACAAACATACCATACATAAATTATATAGGCCCGGGGGAAATATCTCAGTTCCCCCATGCCTGACGACAAAGGTGGGTTTTGAGGAGTTTGCGAAAGGCAAGGAGAGTAGGGGCAGTTCTAATCTCTGGGGGGAGCTGGTTCCAGAGAGTCGGGGCCTCCACAGAGAAGGCTCTTCCCCTGGGGCCCGCCAACCGACATTGTTTAGTTGACGGGACCCGGAGAAGGCCCACTCCGATGCCATGAATGGCTTTATAGGTCATAACCAACACTTTGAATTATGACCGGAAATTGATCGGCAACCAATGCAGACTGCGGAGTGTTGGAGTAACATGGGCATACCTGGGGAAGCCCATGACTGCTCTCGCAGCTGCATTCTGCACGATCTGAAGTTTCTGAACACTTTTCAAAGGTAGCCCCATGTAGAGAGTGTAAAAGTTGTAAGAAACATGCAATTACTTGTACCGCCTTATCTCCATGTGCACCCTTATTTATTATTTATTTATTAGATTTGTATTCCGCCCCTCTCCATAGCTCACAACAGAAACAGTACAAATCCAACACTTAAAAACCCTTTAAAAACCTTAATATGAAAGACAATCATGCATCTCATACATACCATACACAAACAACAGAAACAATACAAATCCAACACTTAAAAACAGTTTAAAAACCTTAATATAAAAGACAATCATGCATCTCATACATACCATACACAAAGAACAGAAACAATACAAATCCAACACTTAAAAACCCTTTAAAAACCTTAATATGAAAGACAATCATGCATCTCATACATACCATACACAAACAACAGAAACAATACAAATCCAACACTTAAAAACAGTTTAAAAACCTTAATATAAAAGACAATCATGCATCTCGTACATACCATACACAAACAACAGAAACAATACAAATCCAACACTTAAAAACCCTTTAAAAACCTTAATATGAAAGACAATCATGCATCTCATACATACCATACACAAACAACAGAAACAATACAAATCCAACACTTAAAAACAGTTTAAAAACCTTAATATAAAAGACAATCATGCATCTCGTACATACCATACACAAAGCGGGAACGGCCCAGGGGGATCAATTTCCCCATGCCTGACGACAGAGGTGGGTTTTGAGGAGTTTGCGAAAGGCAAGGAGGGTGGGGGCAATCCTAATCTCAGGGGGGGAGTTGATTCCAGAGGGACGGGGCCGCCACAGAGAAGGCTCTTCCCCTGGGTCCCGCCAGACGACACTGTTTTGCCGATGGGACCGGGAGAAGGCCTTAACAACCTTAACAAGACACGAACAATAATACCGTGCTACACATTTTAAACCTGCATTTCGTACCTGGGTTTTGGGTCGTAGAAGTTGTTCAGTGGACTTAAACTTTTCAGCGTTTTGTTTCACTGTTGCCTCAAAGCCTTTCAAATCAAAACAATCTGAGCACTGTTGTAAATACTGTTCCAACTCCTGTAGCATAACCTTGGTGCTACCAAGTTCTTCTTCCATTTCAGAAACTTCTTTCGAAATTTGCTGTGCCAAGAAATACATAAAAATGATCTCGTTTGTCAAGACATGTAGTATGACTTATTTTTTGCAGCACGGTAACTGGGAAGAAATTTTTGCAGAAACCTCTTAACACAGATGCAATATTAACCCTTCTAGCTTAGTTAACAGTAGTGATGGGCGAACCGAACCCGCACAATTCGGGTCCATACTGAATTTTGCGGTGTTCGGTATGCCGAACACGAACCTGAAATTTTTTGAAACTTCAGGCAAAGTTCGGGGTCGCGTTCGGCGTTTGGAGCTTTGACGTCACCGGCAGGTTGCTAAGGATGCCAAGGTGATCACTTCCTGGATTCCATGGAATCCAGGAAGTGATCACCTTGGCGTCCTTAGCAATCTGCCGGTATATGTGACGTCAAAGCTCCGCCCCCGGAATCTCTTGGTGGGATTCCCTGTTCAGGTTTGGCCGAATTTTGCGTAAAGTTCGTCCGAACTTGCCGAACCCAAACACCGGTGGGTTTGCCCATCACTAGTTAACAGCACTGAAAGGAAATCTTTAATCTGACTTATCTTGCCACCTGTTCAAAGGGGCATCATAGCAGAAATGCAATTCCAATAGATACATTATATTCTTCCTACAAGTTTTAAATGGACATGCCAAGGACGGACATTGAAAAACGTTGTACCTTGAATTACAGCTTTTAGGAAAAACTCTGGTTTAGTATTCCCTCTTCTGCTGTGCCCTATCAAATATAATTGCCAAAGTAGCCCAAGTGCTGAATTATACTAGAGACCAAAGTAAATGTATTTTTGTCAAATGGAATATTCAACTTCTTATATGATGATTTCATTTACATTTTTTTGGGGGGGGTTTCTTCTCTCAAAAACTGCCCTGAGCTCTTTTAGAAAGAAAAACAGTATTGGCAGCATCACTTGGGACCCGATGGCTCAGTGGCTAAGAGGCTGAGCTTGTCCAGGAAAAAGTTTTTTTATTTTCCTCACACATAGAAACATAGAAGTCTGACGGCAGAAAAAGACCTCCTGGTCCATCTAGTCTGCCCTTATACTATTTTCTGTATTTTATCTTAGGATGGATATATGTTTATCCCAGGCATGTTTCAATTCAGTTACTGTGGATTTATCTACCACGTCTGCTGGAAGTTTGTTCCAAGGATCTACTACTCTTTCAGTAAAATAATATTTTCTCATGTTGCTTTTGATCTTTCCCCCAACTAACTTCAGATTGTGTCCCCTTGTTCTTGTGTTCACTTTCCTATTAAAAACACTTCCCTCCTGGACCTTATTTAACCCTTTAATATATTTAAATGTTTCGATCATGTCCCCCCTTTTCCTTCTGTCCTCCAGACTATACAGATTGAGTTCATTAAGTCTTTCCTGATACCTTTTATGCTTAAGACCTTCCACCATTCTTGTAGCCCGTCTTTGGACCCGTTCAATTTTGTCAATATCTTTTTGTAGGTGAGGTCTCCAGAACTGAACACAGTCTTCCAAATGTGGTCTCACCAGCGCTCTATACAGCGGGATCACAATCTCCCTCTTCCTTGCTTGTTATACCTCTAGCTATGCAGCCAAGCATCCTACTTGCTTTCCATACCGCCTGACTGCACTGTTCACCCATTTTGAGACTGTCAGAAATCATTATCCCTAAATCTTTTTCTTCTGAAGTTTTTGCTAACACAGAACTGCCAATACAATACTCAGACTGAGGATTCCTTTTCCCCAAGTGCATTATTTTACATTTGGAAACATTAAACTGCAGTTTCCATTGCAATATGATATACCATCAATCTTAAAATACAATATAATAATAAAATTTTTGAATAGTCATAATCTATCCAGTGCTACCTCCTGTACATTTGACACCTAACATATATCCAAAGCAATAGCCCCAGCCCCAAGCAAGCAACCTTTGGAAAAGCATTACCTCTGCGAAACCATCCAAGCTCTGTATCAACTCAGAGACGCCAGGCTCCTGCGCTCCAGCTCCTTGCTGTTCCAAGGGAGGCCTTTCCAGCTGTTGTATTTCCATTCGCAATGCATGTTGCGTCCTTTGCTCATTGAGCAACTCCCTCGTGCACTTGCTGATGTTTGTATAATATTCGCTTCTTTTGTCACCCAAGCAGGCAAACAAGTACTGTGGAAGATGAGGAATTTAATTAAGAGCCGTGGTGGTACAGTGGTTAAACTACAGTATTATAGGCTGACTCTGCCCGTAACTAGGAGTTTGATCCTGACCGAGGTTCAAGGTTGACTCAGCCTTCCATCCTTCCGTGGTCGGTAAAATGAGAAGCCAAATTGTTGGGAGGCCATAGGCTGACTCTGTAAACTGCTTAGTGAGGGGCTGTAAAGCATTGTGAAATGGTATATAAGTCTAAGTGCTACTGCTATTTACCAACAGACCAGAAGTGCTCAAAATCTAGTACAGTCATTTATCTCGGGATAAGCTGCTGCACACCATTTTAACTTTACTCTGTAAGTAAACTTTACAATAAGTTTGCTCATATTTCAAAGGTGCCACAAAACCTGACATGTTTAACATGGGCTACCATCCAGAGGCAGATTGCTCCCAGTTTGGCAAACCAACAGTGGTGTGAGGTTTTGCCCATCAACCAGGGATGTGCGCGTGCACAAGCAAACCAGTAGCTACAGGATTTAAAACCCACTAATGCTACCGTGTTTCCCCGAAAATAAGACACTGTCTTATATTAATTTTTGCTCCAAAAGTTGTGCTACGTCTTATTTTCGGGGGGTGCCTTATATTTCTCAAATAAGACAAATTCACAGGCAGAAAAGCTGACACCCCCAAAGAAAGTGTACCGCACGGTACACTGATTACGGTACAGTACCTGTCAGTATGGCACCCACACACACAAACGACGGCACTTATATGGTACAACAGTATACTCCTGCTATTGCAGCTTCTGGCCACCAGAGGAGCTACAGTCTCCAGATATATAAACAATTGTTTCAAATTCTCAACCAAGGATTACTGGATAGGGAATTCTGGGAACAGAAGTGCTCCTCGTTGGAGGAGCCTTAAGCTGGGGAAGGTTGAGCTAGATCAGTGTTTTTCAAATAGTGGGGCAAGCCCCCCTGGAGGGGGGCATGGAGCAATGACAGGGGGGCATGTGACCCTTGGGAATGTACCTTTTTTTGGCACAGGGAGTAGGAATGTTTTGCACTAAACAGTAGCACACAGCACAGAGTGGGAGATACAAAGTGAATACAGTAGTATCTCGTGATACGAACCCCTCGTCATACTAACTTTCCGAGATGCGAACCCAGGGTTTGGAATTTTTTTGCCTCTTCTTACGAACTTTTTCCGCCTTATGAACCCGCCGCCCGAATACCGAACCCGGACGTTCGGCAAAAGTTCGGGTTTGGGTGGCTGCCAATAAGCCCCGCCGCCTGGCTGTTGCCTTTTGAAACAGCCGGGGGGCTTCTCGGCGTCCTCCTGAACCCGAACGCCAAACCCGAACTTTTGCCGAACCCGAACTTTTGCCGAACTTCATGTGATACAAAATACTATCTAAAACTACTACCTGAAGTTCGTTCAACAAGCTGTAGAGGCTGTTATTTATGCGCTCATTTTGAAATTGAAGCCTTTTGATTTTATGGGCTTCCTGGGGAGAAAGGTCAGGAAGCCACTTGGCTACTAGGGCTTTCTGGCTCTCAAACTGATTTTTGATCCGAAGAGAGATTTTTATAAAATATTCAGATGTTTTTTCCAGCTCTGGGAATTTCTTCAGATCCTCCTGAAATAAAAAAGAAACAGGTTGAAATTAACCAAGGTTTTCATCTTTTAAAAACAGCCATTTTATCAAAAATCACAAAAAGTCACTAGCGGGAATAAAGTGAAATTTCATAGTGCGAAAGATCACAGCCGTGCGCTATTTAGAAACACATTTTGACCAACCAACCAGAGTGCATTTTGTGAATTGCAGTCATGTTAACAAGCTACTATACCCATTCTTGAACTTTAGGTTTGTCCTTGCTGTAATCCTACCTCTCACTATAACATATACAGTGTTCCCTCGATTTTCGCGGGTTCGAACTTCGCAAAAAGTCTATCCCACGGTTTTTCAAAAATATTAATTAAAAAATACTTCACGGTTTTTTCCCCTATACAGTGATACCTCGTCTTACAAACCCCTCATCATACAAACTTTTCGAGATACAAACCCAGGGTTTAAGATTTTTTTGGCTCTTCTTACAAACTATTTTCACCTTACAAACCCACCGCCGCCGCTGGGATGCCCCACCTCCGGACCTCTGTTGCCAGCAAAGCACCCGTTTAAACGGGCACTTCGCTGGCAACGGAAGTTTGGAGGTGGGGTTTCCCTGCGAGGGGAGCCTCAGTGAAATCGCAGCATCGCAAAAACACAGAAGTCTAGGGATATTTTTGCGATGCTGTGATTTCACTGATGCTCCCTTCGCTGGGAAACCCCATCTCCGGACTTCCATTGCCAGCAAAGCGCTCATTTTTGTGATGCTGGGATTCCCCTGCAGCATCGCAAAAACACGGAAGTCGGGAGGTGGGGTTTCCCATGGAGGAGAGCCTCAGGGGACTCCCAGCAGTGCAAAAACGGGCGCTTCGGCTGCCAAAAG
This sequence comes from Erythrolamprus reginae, assembly GCF_031021105.1. Classification (NCBI taxonomy): domain Eukaryota; kingdom Metazoa; phylum Chordata; class Lepidosauria; order Squamata; family Dipsadidae; genus Erythrolamprus; species Erythrolamprus reginae. The sequence continues at coordinate 78,970,938 of NC_091956.1, read as the reverse complement.
GGATGAATTTTGGGCTTGCACGCATTAATCGCTTTTCCATTGATTCCTATGGGAAACATTGTTTCGTCTTACAAACTTTTCACCTTAAGAACCTCGTCCCAGAACCAATTAAGTTTGTAAGACAAGGTATCACTGTACCACGTTTTTTCCCACCCAATGACGTCATATGTTATCCCCAAACTTTCGTCTGCCTGTAATAAATATTTTTTTAAAGAAACTTTAATAAATAAACATGTTGAGTAATAATCTAAATGGTTGCTAAGGGAATGGGAAATTGTAATTTAGGGGTTTAAAGTGTTAAGGGAAGGCTTGTGATACTGTTCATAGCCAAAAATAGTGTATTTACTTCCGCATCTCTACTTCGCGGAAATTCGACTTTGGCGGTCGGTCTCAGAACGCATCCCCCGTGAAAAATCGAGGGAACACTGTATTATACATTCACAGACAGCTGAGGAAAAATAGCTGTGGGAGATATCAGCAAGGTGTGATTAAAAAAAAATAAAATCTCAAGATGGCAACCACAACGGCATGATCAACAGTGTCCATCTTTTAAGTGCAATATTAAAAATAAATCAATAAATGGAGTTTCTTTCACACTGTTACCACTGTCACTGTGAGGTATGGTTTTTTTTTAAAACCATAATCTGGACAACTCTGATAACAGCAGCAGAAGAGAAGAATTCTTGGGGTAGCAATTATTCTGATTAAATCACTAGATTTACAATTCATCTTTCAATATCAAGACTTCCTGGATTCCAAATGGATGTTCCTCTGTATTCTGCTATAAAATACAAGTTAGCAAATAGATTGGGTATAACTGGAAATTGACTCCAGTCTTTGTGTAAGAACAGGCAGAAGAAGGGTAAAAGGTAGAAGTTAGAACTTCACTTACTACAGATTTAAATCAATGGGAAATAGAGAAAAATGCTGACAGCATTTACCGTCATTTTGAATATTTTCATTTCCAAAATATCAAAGCAGTTTTGCATCTTTGGTTTGCCATTCATTTCAGAATCCTGGAAAGAAGAATATTTATTCAGTGGTAAACTGTTATCTCAATGTGAGTAGATTATGTCCAACTGTGATGTAAGCCGCCCCGAGTCTTCGGAGAATGATGGCGTATAAATCCAATTAAATAAATAAATAAATAAATAATAAATAGGATACATAGAAACATAGAAGACTGACAGCAGAAAAAGACCTCATGGTCCATCTAGTCTGCCCTTATACTATTTTCTGTATTTTATCTTAGGATGGATATATGTTTATCCCAGGCATGTTTAAATTCAGTGACTGTGGATTTACCAACCACGTCTGCTGGAAGTTTGTTCCAAGGATCTACTACTCTTTCAGTAAAATAATATTTTCTCATGTTGCTTTTGATCTTTCCCCCAACTAACTTCAGATTGTGTCCCCTTGTTCTTGTGTTGACTTTCCTATTAAAAACACTTCCCTCCTGGACCTTATTTAACCCGTTAACATATTTAAATGTTTCGATCATGTCCCCCCTTTTCCTTCTGTCCTCCAGACTATACAGATTGAGTTCATTAAGTCTTTCCTGATATGCTTTATGCTTAAGACCTTCCACCATTCTTGTAGCCCGTCTTTGGACTCATTCAATTTTGTCAATATCTTTTTGTAGGTGAGGTCTCCAGAACTGAACACAGTATTCCAAATGTGGTCTCACCAGCACTCTATATAGCAGGATCATAATCTCCCTCTTCCTGCTTGTTATACCTCTAGCTATGCAGCCAAGCATCCTACTTGCTTTCCCTACCGCCTGACTGCACTGTTCACCCATTTTGAGACTGTCAGAAATCACTAGTCCTAAATCCTTTTCTTCTGAAGTTTTTGCTAACACAGAACTGCCAATACAATACTCAGATTGAGGATTCCTTTTCCCTAAGTACATTATTTTACATTTGGAAACATTAAACTGCAGTTTCCATTGCTTTGACCATTTATCTAGTAAAGCTAAATCATTTACCATATTACAGACGCCTCCAGGAATATCAACCGTATTGCATACTTTAGAGTCATCGGCAAATAGGCAAACCTTCCCTACCAAACCTTCCCCTATATCTGAGGGGACGGGGCGAGAGGGAATGGGAGTCGGAATCCCAACACGCCCCTCCTGGCCGCCCTCTTAACAGCCTCCCAGTCTCTACCTTGTAACTGCTCCAAGCTGCAGGAAGGGTAGGGCTGGCTGCAATACCGGCAGCTTCGGGGCGGGGGGGGGCTCCTTTCCACAGCGGTTCAGTTCGTTACCTCCAGGCAGCTGCACCGACTTTTTCTTTCCCGGCGGCGGCGGCGGCGGCTCCTGCGGCTTCCCTTCATTACGTGACGTTCCTGACGCTGCTGCTGCTCCTCGAAGGGAAGCTGCTGGAGCCGCCGCCGGGAAAGAAAAAGTTGGTGCAGCTGCCTGGAGGTAACGAACTGAACCGCTGTGGAAAGGAGTCCCCCCCCGAAGCTGCCGGTATTGCAGCCAGCCCTACCCTTCCTGCAGCTTGGAGCAGTTACAAGGTAGAGACTGGGAGGCTGTTAAGAGGGCGGCCAGGAGGGGCGTGTCGGGATTCCGACTCCCATTCTCTCTCACCCCGTCCCCTCAGATCTTACATTTCGGATAGTAAACAAAATTTTCTGTTCAGTGTCCGAATTTTTGTTCGGATACCGAAGCAAATTTTTGCAGAAAATTTCGTTCAGTATCCGAAATGTACGAAAACCAAAGCGTTCAAGAACCGAGGTACCACTGTATCAGTAAATTCCATTCACTGGAAAGCATCTCATACCTTCGCAGCATTTCCAGATAAGGTCTCCTGAAGTTGGCTCTGTGTTTCTTTTCTAATGTTCTCCATCATCTGCTGAAGGTCCTCTCTCTCTTTTTGAAGCAAGGTCTTCTCTTTCAGTAGCTGTTGGAGACATTTCTCCTGCTCCCTCAGTTTGGCTGTCAATTGCTCCTTTTCCTCAGTAAGGCTGTTTGCTTCTTCATTTAATTTTGTTACCTAAGGAATTAAATGTCACACCGTTACTAAATCAGCCTCCCCCTGCTAATCCGTTTGAGAATAAATGCAGGGTTTTTTTTTTTAAAAAAAAATCCCCATCATTAAGGTAAAAATATGGAGGATGCACAGTTAGGGAAAACTAAATCAAAACTATATTAATGAAATTAAAATGTGGGAAGGACGCACATTTTAATTTCATTAATATTATTTACCATAAATCTTAATTGGGGGGGGGCATGTGATCCCAGAGAACGTGTTTTCTTTGGTGTAGGGAGTAGTGCTTTTTTGCACAAAACAATAGCACAGAGTACAGAGCTGGAGATATGAAGTGCAGATAACAAACCCTTAAGAGACACCATGAAAAAATATTTAACAGGGATGAAAAGAGAGAAGATACAGAGATAATGAGACAAACATCATAAATCTCCTGAAAATCAAGACAAGGAACTACGACGAAGCATATATAGCGCTTGGCTTCACTGTGACTACTGTGGGAGACTAGGAAAGACCGGTATGTTTTCTGTGTCTAAAAATGTTAGCAGCGAACAGCATAAAGCCAAATGTTTGCTTGTAGGTATGATTGGTTTTAAAATAAGGTTTTTTTAGTTGTTGTAGTATTGGATTTACATGCTGTTTTGATTATTGTTGTTAGCCACCCCGAGTCTACGGAGAGGGGCGGCATACAAAACCAATAAATAAATAAATAAATAAATAAATAAATAAATAAATAAATAAATAAATAAATAAATAAATGAATGAATGAATGAATGAATGAATGAATGAATGAATGAATGAATAAATAAATAAAGTCGTCACTTAAACACATTACACCCCAATTACACTGATAACCCTCTTGAGTTTTTTCAGCGAAAATGTGACAAATATTGAAAACAATCGTTGTGGCGGAGAATGGGATGTGTGTCGTGAAATGTTTATTTCTTCCTGGGGGGGGGGCGTAACAGAAAATAATTGAGCAGCACTGCCGTAAATAATTAAATCCCTTACAGTGCTCTTTTGAAGTACAGTGTTTCCTCGATTTTTGCGGGGGATGTGTTCCGAGACCGCCCGTGAAGGTCGAATTTCCGCGAAGTAGAGATGCGGAAGTAAATACACTATTTTTGGCTATGAACAGTATCACAAGCCTTCTCTTAACACTTTAAACCCCTAAACTGCAATTTCTCATTCCCTTAGCAACTATGTTTATTTATTAAAGTTTATTAAAAAAATATTTATTAAAGGCGGATGAAAGTTTTGCGATGACGTATGACGTCACCGGGCGGGAAAAAACCGTGGTATAGGTAAAAAAACAGCAAAGTATTTTTTAATTAATATTTTTGAAAAACCGTGGTATAGCCGTTTCGCGAAGTTCGAACCCGCGAAAATTGAGAGACCACTGTAGTTCAAATTATTTTGGATCCACAAATGCTATTTTCCATTCATCGGAAAGCATCTCATACCTTCGCAGCGTTTCCAGATAAGGTCTCCTGAAGTTGGCTCTGTGTTTCTTTTCTAATGTTCTGCACCATCTGCTGAAGGTCCTCTCTCTCTTTTTGAAGCAAGGTCTTCTCTTTCAGTAGCTGTTGGAGACATTTCTCCTGCTCCCTCAGTTTGGCTGTCAATTGCTCCTTTTCTTCAGTAAGGCTGTTTGCTTCTTCATTTAATCTTGTTATCTAAGGAATTAAATGTCACACCGTTACTAAATCAGCCTTCCCCTGCTAATCCCTTTCAGAATAAATGCAGGTGTTTTTTTTTTTTTAATCCCCATCATTAAGGTAAAAATATGGAGGATGCACAGTTAGGGAAAACTAAACCAAAGCCAAGATTTATGGTAAACAATATTAATGAAATTAAAATGTGGGAAAGACGCACATTTCAATTTTATTAATATTATTTACCATAAATCTTAACCGGGGTGTGTGTGTGTGTGTGACCCCAGAGAACGTGCTTTCTTTGACACAGGGAGTAGTGGTTTTTTGCATTGGTGTAATTAAGACCAGATGAGAAAGAAACACATCCCACCAGAAAATCGTGTAGAATGCGGCCGCGAGAGCCATCGTGGGGCTTCCTAGATTTGCCTACATTTCTGCAACACTCCGTGGCCTGCACTGGCTGCCGATCGATTTCCGGTCACAATTCAAAGTGTTGGTAATGACCTTTCAAGCCCTACATGGCATTGGGCCAGAATACATCCGGAACCGCCTTCTACCGCACGAATCCCAGTGGCCGATAAGGTCCCACAGAGTTGGCCTTCTCCGGGTCCCGTCGACCAAACACTGTCGTTTGGCGGGCCCCAGGGGAAGAGCTTTCTCTGTGGCGGCCCCGGCCCTCTGGAATCAACTCCCCCCAAATTACTCAAGACCCACCTTTGTCGCCAGGCATGGGGGGAGTTAGGATATTCCTTCCCCTAGGCCATTACAAGTTATGTATGGTATGTTTGTGTGTATGTTTGGTTTTTATAATAAGGGTTTTTAGTTGTTTTATTAATTGGATTGTTACATGCTGTTTTTTAATCATTGTTGTTAGCCGCCCCGAGTCTGCGGAGAGGGGCGGCATACAAATCCAATAAATAAATAAAATAAATAAATGTACTTCTCACAATAAAGTAAAATCAAAATAAATAATTGCATCAAGCTTGTGCAGAATTTGCCTGTAAGAAGAGTTTTGTGGTATACAGGTGATATAATACTTTATGATAAAGCAAAAAGACAACGTGATACTTCACAAAAATACTTCACATACCCTGATAGTATCTCCCAGTCTTTGCCAGTGGCCAGTAGGTGTACAAAAGCTAGAATAGGTTTTATATTGGTTCTCTGCATGGGCAGAATGTTTTCACAACTTATGCAAGTTGTTTTATAGGGGCAGGATGGAGGAACAAAATGCAATCTTGACCAATTTAGAAGCAAAAAGGCCTCATTGTTTTGGAAAGGAACTTTAGAGCTTTGCTTGGGTTGAAGCAAAGACTCCTTCGAGATTTATAGTCCCTTAATCAGCATATCTGAAGATTTATAGTCCCTTAATCAGCATACCATCAGCAATGTTGGTAAATAAATAAAGGTGTTTTCAGGTTGAGCAGTTACTGCTTTGCTTAATTCCTGGGATTTTATCTGTTGTGGTTAGCTCTAGCCTACAGAGCTGGAGATATGAAGTGCAGATAACAAACCCTTAAGAGACACCATGGAAAAATATTTAACAGGGATGAAAAGAGAGGAGATACAGAGATAAGGAGACAAACATCATAAATCTCCTGAAAAATCAAGACAAGGAACTATGACGAAGCATATACAGTAGTACCTCTAGATACGAGTTTAATTCGTTCCAGAAGGGAGCTTGTATGTCGAACAACTCGTATCTGGAACAAATGACTTTAGATTTTGTTTTTCCCCTCCGAGATAACCAGAAGCAAGGATTTTTGCGCCACCTAGTGGACGCTCGGCTCGTATCCCGAATTTGAGCTCGGGTCTGAAACAGAAATTTCTCTCCCCTTGTGGCTCGTATCTTGGAATACTCGCATGTGGAGCAGCTCGTATCTAGAGGTACTACTGTATAGCGTTTGGCTTCACTGTGACTACTGTGGTAGACTAGGAAAGACCGGTATGTTTCTGTGTCTAAAAATGTTAGCAGCGAACAGCATAAAGCCAAATAAATTAAGTCGTCACTTAAACACATTACACCCCAATTACACAGTAAGCCCCTTGAGTTTTTTCAGTGAAAATGTGAAAAATATTGAAAACAATCGTTGTGGCGGAGAGTTGGTGTGTGTGTTGTGAAATGTTTATTTCTTCCTGAGGGGCGTAACAGAAAATAATTGAGCAGCACTGCCGTAAATAATTGAATCCCTTACAGTGCTCTTTTGAAATACAGCATTCCCTCGATTTTCGCGGGGGATGTGTTCCAAGACCGCCCGCGAAAGTCGAATTTCCGTGAAGTAGAGATGCGGAAGTAAATACACTATTTTTGGCTATGAACAGTACCACAAGCCATCCCTTAACACTTTAAACCCCAAAACTGCAATTTCTCATTCCCTTAGCAACCATTTAGATTATTACTCACCATGTTTATTTATTAAAGTTTATTAAAAAAAATATTTATTAAAGGCGGATGAAGGTTTTGCGATGACATATGACGTCATCGGGCGGGAAAAACCGTGGTATAGGGAAAAAAACAGCAAAGTATTTTTTAATTAATATTTTTGAAAAACCGTGGTATAGCCGTTTCGCGAAGTTCGAACCCGCGAAAATTGAGAGACCACTGTAGTTCAAATTATTTTGGATCCACAAATGCTATTTTCCATTCATCGGAAAGCATCTCATACCTTCGCAGCGTTTCCAGATAAGGTCTCCTGAAGTTGGCTCTGTGTTTCTTTTCTAATGTTCTGCACCATCTGCTGAAGGTCCTCTCTCTCTTTTTGAAGCAAGGTCTTCTCTTTCAGTAGCTGTTGGAGACATTTCTCCTGCTCCCTCAGTTTGGCTGTCAATTGCTCCTTTTCTTCAGTAAGGCTGTTTGCTTCTTCATTTAATCTTGTTATCTAAGGAATTAAATGTCACACCGTTACTAAATCAGCCTTCCCCTGCTAATCCCTTTCAGAATAAATGCAGGTGTTTTTTTTTTTTTAATCCCCATCATTAAGGTAAAAATATGGAGGATGCACAGTTAGGGAAAACTAAACCAAAGCCAAGATTTATGGTAAACAATATTAATGAAATTAAAATGTGGGAAAGACGCACATTTCAATTTTATTAATATTATTTACCATAAATCTTAACCGGGGTGTGTGTGTGTGTGTGACCCCAGAGAACGTGCTTTCTTTGACACAGGGAGTAGTGGTTTTTTGCATTGGTGTAATTAAGACCAGATGAGAAAGAAACACATCCCACCAGAAAATCGTGTAGAATGCGGCCGCGAGAGCCATCGTGGGGCTTCCTAGATTTGCCCACATTTCTGCAACACTCCGTGGCCTGCACTGGCTGCCGATCGATTTCCGGTCACAATTCAAAGTGTTGGTAATGACCTTTCAAGCCCTACATGGCATTGGGCCAGAATACATCCGGAACCGCCTTCTACCGCACGAATCCCAGTGGCCGATAAGGTCCCACAGAGTTGGCCTTCTCCGGGTCCCGTTGACCAAACAATGTCGTTTGGCGGGCCCCAGGGGAAGAGCTTTCTCTGTGGCGGCCCCGGCCTTCTGGAATCAACTCCCCCCAGAGATTAGAACGGCCCCCACCCTCCTTGTCTTTCGCAAATTACTCAGGACCCACCTTTGTCGCCAGGCATGGGGGAGTTAGGATATTCCTTCCCCTAGGCCATTACAAGTTATGTATGGTATGTTTGTGTGTATGTTTGGTTTTTATAATAAGGGTTTTTAGTTGTTTTATTAATTGGATTGTTACATGCTGTTTTTTAATCATTGTTGTTAGCCGCCCCGAGTCTGCGGAGAGGGGCGGCATACAAATCCAATAAATAAATAAAATAAATAAATGTACTTCTCACAATAAAGTAAAATCAAAATAAATAATTGCATCAAGCTTGTGCAGAATTTGCCTGTAAGAAGAGTTTTGTGGTATACAGGTGATATAATACTTTATGATAAAGCAAAAAGACAACGTGATACTTCACAAAAATACTTCACATACCCTGATAGTATCTCCCAGTCTTTGCCAGTGGCCAGTAGGTGTACAAAAGCTAGAATAGGTTTTATATTGGTTCTATGCATGGGCAGAATGTTTTCACAACTTATGCGAGTTGTTTTATAGGGGCAGAATGGAGGAACAAAATACAATCTTGACCAATTTAGAAGCAAAAAGGCCTCATTGTTTTGCAAAGGAACTTTAGAGCTTTGCTTGGGTTTAAGCAAGGACTCCTTCGAGATTTATAGTCCCTTAATCAGCATATCTGAAGTATAAAGACAATGTTGGTAAATAAATAAAGGTGTTTTCAGGTTGAGCAGTTACTGCTTTGCTTTATTCCTGGGATTTTATCTGTTGTGGTTAGCTCTAGCCTACAGAGCTGGAGATATGAAGTGCAGATAACAAACCCTTAAGAGACACCATGGAAAAATATTTAACAGGAATGAAAAGAGAGGAGATACAGAGATAATGAGACAAACATAAATCTCCTAAAAATCAAGACAAAGAACTATGACAAAGCATATATAGCGCTTGGCTTTACTGTGACTACTGTGGTAGACTAGGAAAGACCGGTATGTTTTCTGTGTCTAAAAATGTTAGCAGCGAACAGCATAAAGCCAAATAAATTAAGTCGTCACTTAAACACATTACACCAATAAGCCTCTTGAGTTTTTTCAGCGAAAATGTGCCAAATATTGAAAACAATCGTTGTGGCGGAGAGTTGGGGTGTGTGTTGTGAAATGTTTATTTCTTCCTGAGGGGCGTAACAGAAAATAATTGAGCAGCACTGCCGTAAATAATTAAATCCCTTACAGTGCTCTTTTGAAATAGTTCAAATTATTTTGGATCCACAAATGCTATAATAATAATAATAATAATAATAATAATAATAATAATAATAATAATTTATTGGATTTGTATGCCGCCCCTCTCCGCAGACTCGGGGCGTCTAAAAACAATAATAAACACGACATGTACAATCCAATAATAAAAAACAACTAAAAACCCCTATTATAAAACCAAACATACACACAAACATACCATGCATAACTTGTAATGGCCTAGGGGGAAGAGCTATCTCAACTCCCCCATGCCTGGCGGTATAAATGAGTCTTGAGTAGTTTACGAAAGACACGGAGGGTGGGGGCAGTTCTAATCTCCGGGGGGAGTTGGTTCCAAAGGGCCGGGGCCGCCACACAGAAGGCTCTTCCCCTGGGACCCGCCAAACGACATTGTTTAGTCGACGGGACCCGGAGAAGGCCAACTCTGTGGGACCTTATCGGTCGCTGGGATTCGTGCGGTAGAAGGCGGTTCCGGAGGTAATCTGGTCCAATGCCATGTAGGGCTTTAAAGGTCATGACCAACACTTTGAATTGTGACTGGAAACTGATCGGCAGTCAATGCAAGCCACGGAGTGCTATTTTACATTCACCGGAAAGCATCACATACCTTCGCAGCGTTTCCAGATAAGGTCTCCTGAAGTTGGCTTTGTGTTTCTTTTCTAATGTTCTGCACGATCTGCTGAAGGCCATCTCTCTCTTTTTGAAGCAAGGTCTTCTCTTTCAGTAGCTGTTGGAGACATTTCTCCTGCTCCCTCAGTTTGCCTGTCAATTGTTCCTTTTCCTCAGTAAGGCTGTTTGCTTCTTCATTTAATTTTGTTATCTAAGGAATTAAATGTCACACCGTTACTAAATCAGCTTTCCCCTGCTAATCCATTTCAGAATAAATGCAGTTTTTTTAACCTCCATCATTCTGGACCAAAATATGGAGGATGCACTGTCAGGAAAAAATAAATTAAACTCTGTGTAGCATCAAGATTTATGATAAAAGTATTGATGAAATTCAAATGTGCTTGTTTCACTAAACAACTGAATACCTTATGTTGTGGTTAGCTCTGGCCCAGCTCCTGCCCCAAGGACTGTGGATGTGGGGGAGACATCCACATGCTGCAGGCCTGTTTTGCCCCCCCCCGGTGGAATCTGCTGATGAAGGCTCCTCTGACCAAGAAGACATGAATGACAGGGAGGAGGAGAGTGTGGCAGACAGCTCAGAAGGAGATCAATTATCTAGCTCCTCCTTGGATTCGGAACAAGAGTTAATGATACAGCCATGCATGCGGAGAGCGATGCATAGGCAACAACAACTGAGAGATTATTATCAAAGAAAATGAGGCCACCTGTGGTTGGGTGGGGCTGTGGTCACTAGTGAGGCTGCTATACATAGCAGCCTGTGGGTTTGGCCATTGTGGAGGATTATCTGATCCTTGTGTTTCGTGACTGCTTTACTGACTTGGACCTTTTGTGTGCTGATTTTTCCCCTGCTTTGAAACTAAACCAGAGCAAAGTGTGTTTCACTTTGTGAAAGAAGAAGGACTGTGAATTGCCTCACAGCTGCAAGCTAAGTATCACAGAACTGATAAGGGACTTGTACAAATTACCAGTTTGTTTGGAGACGAGTGCTCTTTGCTATCCCAAAAGAGGGCTTGGTTTAAGTGAATTTTCATTATAAAGAACATTGTTTTGAATTTTCAAACGTGTGTGTGTGTCTGAAATTTGTACCTGTGCATTTTTGGGAGGATTCTACCAGAGAGCTCGACAGAACACCTTACAGTGCTGTTTTGAAATAGTTCAAATTATTTTGGATCCACAAATGCTATTTTCCTAACTTTCCATTCCATAAATATTTAATATACAAATGTACAAGGATAATTCCATTCACCAGAAAGCATAAGGTACCTTTGCAGCGTTTTCAGATAAGGTCTCCTGAAGTTGGCTTTGTGTTTCTTGTCCAATGTTCTGCATAACCTGATGAAGGTCATCTTTCTCTTTTTGAAGCAAGGTCTTCTCTTTCAGTAGCTGTTGGAGACATTTCTCTTGCTCCCTCAGTTTGGCTGTCAATTGTTTCTTTTCCTCAGTAAGGCTGCTTACCTCTTCATTTGATTTTATTACCTAAGAAATTAAATGTTACACCATCAGTACAGCAGTCTTCCGTGGCTAATCCCTTCCAGAATAAGTGCAATTTTTGCACAGAAGCTAAGAAATTTTAGAAACGTAGAAACATAGCCATTTCTATTACAACAAACCTATCTGATCAGCAAAACCCAAAATCAAAGTTTTATTTTTTGCCCATTTCAAGTACAAAACCAAAAAGCGGTTTCCAAATAGAACCAAAATTAATTGTATTCATTTCTTTATTCAAAGGAGTCTATTTAGCTATCTCTGCCAATTCCATCCATTTTTTTTGCAGCCATTTGTCCATTGCAGGAATCCAAGTGTCTTTCCATTTTTAGACTTCTATTAAGTATCCTATTTATTATTTATTTATTTATTAGAAACATAGAAGACTGACGGCAGAAAAAGACCTCATGGTCCATCTAGTCTGCCCTTATACTATTTTCTGTATTTTATCCTAGGATGGATCTATGTTTATCCCAGGCATGTTTAAATTCAGTTACTGTGGATTTATCAACCACGTCTGCTGGAAGTTTGTTCCAAGGATCTACTACTCTTTCAGTCAAATAATAATTTCTCATGTTGCTTTTGATCTTTCCCCCAACTAACTTCAGATTGTGTCCCCTTGTTCTTGTGTTCACTTTCCTATTAAAAACCCTTCCCTCCTGAACTTTATTTAGCCCTTAAACATATTTAAATGTTTCGATCATGTCCCCCCTTTTCCTTCTGTCCTCCAGACTATACAGATTGAGTTCATGAAGTCTTTCCTGATACGTTTTATGCTTAAGACCTTCCATCATTCTTGTAGCCCGTCTTTGGACCCGTTCAATTTTGTCAATATCTTTTTGTAGGTGAGGTCTCCAGAACTGAACACAGTACAGTGGAACCCCGACATAAGAGCTGCTCTACTTAAGAGCAACTCGAGATAAGAGCTGGGAGGGGAGAGATATTTTTGTTCTACTTACAAGCCCAAATTCGAGATACAAGCGCCAAGGAGCTGTCTCCTGAAGCCAAACGCTAACTTCCGCGTTCGGCTTCAGGAGACAGCTGCGAAGCGGCGCGCGTGTTTTAAAAGGTTGCAGCCGGCCTGGGGGGCTCGGGGGGGTGCTTGCAGCTTTCTTTCTTGCTCTTTTTCTTTCTCTCTTTTACCTTCCCTTCTATTTCTTCTTTTCTTTCTCCTTCCCACCTTCTTCCCTCCCTCCCTCCCTTCACTCATTCCTCTCTTACTCTCCCCTTTCATAAGTTTCCTTGCTTCCTTCCTCTGTTCCTGTCCCTTCCCCCTTTCTTTTTCTTTCTTTCTTGCTCTTTTTCTTTCTCTCTTTTACCTTCCCTTCCTCTATTTCTTCTTTTCTTTCTCCTTCCCACCTTCTTCCCTCCCTCCCTTCACTCATTCCTCTCTTACTCTCCCCTTTCATAAGTTTCCTTGCTTCCTTCCTCTGTTCCTGTCCCTTCCCCCTTTCTTTCTTTCTTTCTTTCTTTCTTTCTTGCTCTTTTTCTTTCTCTCTTTTACCTTCCATTCCTCTATTTCTTCTTTTCTTTCTCCTTCCCACCTTCTTCCCTCCCTCCCTCCCTTCACTCATTCCTCTCTTACTCTCCCCTTTCATAAGTTTCCTTGCTTCCTTCCTCTGTTCCTGTCCCTTCCCTCTTTCCTTCCTTCCTTCCCACCCTCCGTCCATTCATTCACCCATTCCTCTCTTGATCGCTTAAAGCCGGTCCCTGGTGCAAAAAGGGTTGGGGACCTCTGTCCTACAGGATTGGGTGGCAGAGAAGTTGAACATACGTAAATTTAAAAGTTTAAGAAAGTTTACAAGTTAAGTGAAAGAAACTTCATTATTCATTTATATGTACATGTACATTTCTTCATTAAAAACATGTCTTTCTGCATAATTTAGACTAACTTTGTGAGTTTTTTGAGGGCTGGAACCAATTAAAATTATTTACATTAATTCCTATGGGGAAAAGTCGTTCGAGATAAGAGCTGCTCGACTTAAGAGCCCAGGTCCGGAATGAATTAAACTCGTATCTCGAGGTACCACTGTATTCCAAATACGGTCTCACCAGCACTCTATATAGCGGGATCATAATCTCCCTCTTCCTGCTTGTTATACCTCTAGCTATGCAGCCAAGCATCCTACTTGCTTTTCCTACCGCTTGACTGCACTGTTCACCCATTTTGAGACTGTCAGAAATCACTACCCCTAAATCCTTTTGCTAACACAGAACTGCCAATACAATACTCAGATTGAGGATTCCTTTTCCCCAAGTGCATTATTTTACATTTGGAAACATTAAACTGCAGTTTCCATTGCTTTGACCATTTATCTAGTAAAGCTAAATCATTTACCATATTACATTTTGGAAAGAGATTCAGCATTGGATACAGAAGATTATGAAAAGCACTAATGAATTTAAACCAGAAATATTCCTATTAGGTATTTTACTAAAGAAGAAATATATTTGATTATACATACTTTAACAGCATCTAGAATAGCATATGCAAAAAATTGGAAGCTAAATAAAATTCCAGACGAAAGAGAAATATTACGTAAGATTTTAGATTGTGCTGACATGAATAGGCTTATTTTAAAACTTAAAGATAAAGAGGAGTGTGATTACTGTAAGATCTGGGGAAAGTTTTATGAATGGTTGGAAACTAAAAATAATTCAGAAGTATTTTCTTTTAATTACTTTTGAAGAAAAACATGATGATTTAATTTTAATCTATTAAAGACCCAGATGATGAAATAAGGATTGGTGGCAGCATTGAGTAAGGAGTTAACACAGATATTAATTTAGATATTGAGTTAAGCGGTTAAGATATTTATGTTTTATTATAAATAGAAAAAGGGAATACAAGGGACTAGATTTCATAATATCATTATCTGTAGATTAAATATATCTCATGTGTAGTTAATTTTAATTAACTTAGCAAAGAAGAGGATAAAATGTACATATTGAAAGTATCATTAGCATTTTTCTCTCTGAATGTTTAACGTATCAAAGAAATATCATTAATTATTATTTTAAGCATTGATTCTGTGTTTTTTATTGCTCATATTGTTTTATTGTATGTTGGAAGAAAAGTAAAGAAAAATTTTATAACACCCCCCCCAAAAAAGAATATGTGCTGTATAAATTAACAAAATAGTTCTTTTTTAATCTGTCCAGGCTTCATTAAAAAAAACCCACTGTAATTTGCTTACTTTTTCTTTCAGGTGCTTTATCTCTTCTTTAATCTCCTCTTCAAATTTCTGAAACATTTGCTGTTTCTCAAGAACCAAATTCTTCTGGGTGTTTACTTCATCTTCTTGTGATTTTACATGCATCAACAATTTTTCCAATTCAAGTTGACTATCCTCATTCTGTATGTGTGTGAATGGAGAAAGAGAGAGAGAGAGAGAGAGAGAGAGAGGAAGTGAAGGAGAGAGGGAAAGAGAGAAAGAAAGAAAGAAAGAGAGAGATCATGTCATGAGATATAAATATTGCAATTTCCTTGTGTATAAAGCAAAGAAATACAGTGGTACCTCAAGATACGAACCCCTCGTCTTACGAACAACTCAAGATACGAACCCGGGGTTCAGAAAAAATTTGCCTCTTCTTACGAACTTTTTTCGTGATACGAACGCCAAACCCGAACTTCCGGGTTTGGCGTTCGGAGGATGCTGGGAAGCCCCCCAGCCCGGCTGTCACCTTTTAAAACAGCCGCGCGGCTTTCCAGCAGCCTCCGAACGCCAAACCCGGAAGTTCGGGTTTGGCGTTCGTATCACGAAAAAAGTTCGTAAGAAGAGGCAATTTTTTTCTGAACCGTTCGGAGGCTGCTGGGAAGCCGCGCGGCTGTTTTAAAAGGTGACAGCCGGGCGGCGGGGCTTTCCAGCAGCCTCCAAACGCCAAACGCGGAAGTTTGGGTTTGGCGTTCGGCTTCGGGAGACGGCTGGGAAGCCGCGCGGCTGTTTTAAAAGGTCACAGCTGGGTGGCAGCGTTGTTTTTTTTTGGTTGCACGGATTAATTGACTTTACATTGTTTCCTATGGGAAACAATGTTTCGTCTTACGAACCTTTCGTCTTACGAACCTCCCCCTGGAACCAATTAGGTTCGTAAGACGAGGTATGACTGTATAAAGAGTTTGTACAATTGTGATTCCACCAATTATTTTAGCTTAAATAAAAAATATTGACCAGGGGATGAGGGAGTTTAAAACAGCAGGCACTTTTAGTATTAAAATATTGTTAAAAATGGCAACATTCCTACCTTTTTCTTCAGCTCCTCGTGAATTTTCAAAGTCTGAAAATCTGCAGTTACAATTTTTTCTTTTAGTTCTTTTACCATTTTCTCACGTTCTCTGAGAGAATTATTAGCCTCGTTCAGTTCTTGCTGCAGTTTCAAATTCTTTAACAACAACCACAAACAACAAAATAGTCACAAGCAATCCAGTTGACCACCACATTTCAACTCAACCCAGACAAGACAACACAACTCAACCCAGACAAGATGGAGTGGCTGTGGGTCTTGCCTCCCAAGGACAATCCCATCTGTCTGTCCATTACCCTGGGGGGGGGGGGAACTACTGACCCCCTCAGAGAGGGTTCGCAACTTGGGCGTCCTCCTCGATCCACAGCTGACATTGGAACATCATCTTTCGGTTGTGGCGAGGAGGGCGTTTGCCCAGGTTCGCCTGGTGCACCAGTTGCGGCCCTATTTGGACAGGAAGTCACTGCTCACAGTCGCTCATGCCCTCATCACCTCGAGGTTCGATTACTGCAACGCTCTCTACATGGGGCTACCTTTGAAAAGTGTTCGGAAACTTCAGATCGTGCAGAACGCAGCTGCGAGAGCCATCGTGGGGCTTCCAAGATTCGCCCATGTTTCCTCAACATTCCGTGGCTTGCATTGGCTGCCGATCAGTTTCCGGTCACAATTCAAAGTGTTGGTCATGCCCTTTAAAGCCCTACATGGCTTCGGACCAGACTACCTCCGGAACTGCCTGCTACCGCACGAATCCCAACGACCGATAAGGTCCCACAGAGTTGGCCTTCTCCGGGTCCCGTCGACTAAACAATTTCGTTTGGCGGGCCCCAGGGGAAGAACTTTCTCTTTGGCGGCCCCGGCCCTCTGGAACCAACTCTCTGGAGATTAGAATTGCCCCCACCCTCCCTGTCTTTCGTAAACTACTCAAGACTTATTTATGCCGCCAGGTATGGGGGAGTTGAGATATTCCTTCCCCCTAGGCCACAACAAGTTATGCATGGTATGTTTGGTTTTATAATAAGAGTTTTTAGTTGTTTTATTATTGGATTGTTACATGCTGTTTTTATCACTGTTGTTAGCCGCCCCGAGTCTACGGACAGGGGCCGCATACAAATCCAATAAATTATTATTATTATTATTTAAAAAAAAATATTAATCCAATAAAAAGGTTTTCCCTGAAAAGTGGCAACAAATTAACTTTTTCTTTAAACAAGATGGTGGCAAATAAATTGAATGAATGAATGAATGAATTCTTACCACTGGAATAAGCCTATCTATATTCCCACTCAGATGATGGACAGTTTGAATCATGCTCTCCTTCTGGGTTCGAAGAGCCTCCATTTCAGTTCTCAGATGTTCTTTTTCTTGGCTGATGGTTTTTTCAGTGCTCTGAAGCTTCTCAACCAGTTCAGTTTTTTCCCTCCGCAGGGCTTCCATTTGGGACTCAGAGATACTTTCCAGATGTTTTACCTCCTTCAAGTTCTCTGCTTTCTGCTGATTCTCCTCTTCTTTCAGTCCGAGTAGTTGCTGCAGCTCGAAGGAATTGATTTCTAGGTGTTGGATCTGAAACGTAATTTGGGTGGAGAAGAATTGGGCTATTTACTCCCGATTAGAAACATAGAAGTCTGATGGCAGAAAAAGACCTCCCGGTCCATCTAGTCTGCCCTTATACTATTTTCTGTATAATGGATATATGTTTATTCCAGGCACGTTTAAATTCAGTGACTGTGGATTTATCTACCACGTCTGCTGGAAGTTTGTTCCAAGGATCTACTACTCTTTCAGTAAAATAATATTTTCTCATGTTGCTTTTGATCTTTCCCCCAACTAACTTCAGATTGTGTCCCCTTGTTCTTCTGTTCACTTTCCTATTAAAAACACTTCCCTCCTGGACCTTATTTAACCCCTTAATATATTTAAATGTTTCGATCATGTCCCCCCTTTTCCTTCTGTCCTCCAGACTATACAGATTGAGTTCATGAAGTCTTTCCTGATACGTTTTATGCTTAAGACCTTCCACCATTCTTGTAGCCCGTCTTTGGACCCGTTCAATTTTGTCAATATCTTTTTGTAGGTGAGGTCTCCAGAACTGAACACAGTATTCCAAGTCCAAAATGTCTGATAACTTAGAAATACCGGAAGAAAGGCACCAAGAGTGCAAAACAGAGGTATTTTTAAAAAATAATCAATATCCAGAGGTAACATTTTTATCTGCATAAGGTTTACAGGAGACAGGTTGATGATGGGATGGGATAACGTCACACTGTAGGTATCAGGATATTTCTCCCCTCCATGTAGTGTTCCCTCACTTTTCGCAGGGGATGCGTTCCGAGACCGCCCGCGAAAGTCGAATTTCCGCGAAGTAGAGATGCGGAAGTAAATACACTATTTTTGGCTATGGACAGTATCACAAGCCTCCCCTTAACACTTTAAACCCCTAAATTGCAATTTCCCATTCCCTTAGCAACCATTTAGATTATTGCTCACCCTGTTTATTTATTAAAGTTTATTAAAAAAAAATTTATTAAAAGCAGACGAAAGTTGGGCGAAGACATATGACGTCATCGGGTGGGAAAAACCGTGGTATAGAGAAAAAACCCGCGAAGTATTTTTTAATTAATATTTTTGAAAAATCGTGGCATAGACTTTTCGTGAAGTTCGAACCCGCAAAAATCGAGGGAACACTGTACATTGTAGGGTTAATTAGAAGGCATTAAGTTGGAGGTTTCTCCCTTTAAAAAATTCCAAGAATTTAATTCATTCTTCTCTTAGGTATGGCAAATAAGAGGATTTAGGCACTATGATGGTTCATGTCCAAATGATCCTCCCTGCAAAATTGAACCAGAGTTACTGATGCTCCTCTTTGTCTACTTAAAGTTGAAAGGAGAGGCATTTAGAAAGTTAAATCTAAGTGATGCACCATAACATTTATGGAAAGAAAAATGAACAGGAGCTGGCCAAGCCATGGTGCTTCCAGGTTATAAATGACTTTGGCAGCAGAATTTTCAGTACAGATCAAACTGAAAATTGGCCAGTTGAATCAGGACAAAATTTAAATTTATTTATTAAAGATTTAATTTAATCTAATTTATGACGACTTTGGGTGGCTTACAGAAATAAAACTCCAAATATGAAACACAATAAATTGCCCCCTCCCTAAATTTTAATTTATTTTATATATTTTGAAAGAAAAAAAAATCAAACTTCAACGTATGTGAAAGAATCAGGGTGAATTAAAGCAAAGATAACATGCTCATCTTCTGGTAATTTGGAAAAATGCTCAATTCCTCTATTAATTTGGTTAATTACATTTTCAAAGCTATCACAATTACAACTGATAATCAATTCTACTTTCCAAATATGTTCTGTGCAATTTTGGCAAAAGAGTTCCTTTTCATCTATACTATCCTGAATTTTTAAAATTAGAGGCTTTTAGAAATAATTTGAACTATAAAAGGGACATACTGTCAAAAGAACCCTTGAGCTTATTTTAAAAAATCATTTTGAATTTTTAGGCCATATTTATGAACACCACTCTAATTGTCATTTATTCACCTTTTCTTTTAACTTTTTTGTTTCTTCTTTAAATTCCTCTTCAAGTTTCTGAAACATCTGTTGTTTCTCAAGAACTAAATTCTTCTGTGTATTAACCTCATCTTCTTGTACTTTTACATATGCTAACAATTTCTCCAGTTCTAATTCAGTATTCTCACCCTAAAATACATACGTGAAAAAGAAAAAAACTCATTACATCATGAAATAAAATCTGTTGGCACATCCGTTTCTATTATGCAATTCAAGAAAACATCAAGAGTTTCTATAACTGTGAACATTAGCATAATCGTGAACTTTAAAATAAAAATTATTGACTAGGGCACTGCAGAACTTTAAACTGATAATCAAGTCTACTTTCTGAATACGTATATTCTGTGTAATTTTGATAAAATAATTCCTTTTCATCCATAGTACCTTGAATTTTTAAAATTAGAGGCTTTTAGAAATAATTTGAAATATAGAAGGGACATACTGTCAAAAGAACCCTTAAGCTGACTTTAAAAAATCATTTTGAATTTTTAGGCCATATTTATGAACATCACTCTACTTGTCATTTATTCACCTTTTCTTTTAACTTTTTTGTTTCTTCTTTAAATTCTTCTTCAAGTTTCTGAAACATTTGTTGTTTCTCAAGAACTAAATTCTTCTGTGTATTAACCTCATCTTCTTGTAGTTTTACATATGCTAACAATTTCTCCAGTTCTAATTGAGTGTCCTCACCCTAAAATACATATGTGAAAAAGAAAAAAACTCATTACACCATGAAATAAAATCTGTCGGCACATCAGTTTCTATTACGCAATTCAAGAAAACATCAAGAGTTTCTATAACTGTGAACATTAGCATAATCGAGAACTTTAAAATAAAAATTATTGACTAGGGCACTACAGAACTTTAAACTGATAATCAATTCTACTTTCTAAATATGTTCTGTGCAATTTTGGCAAAAGAGTTCCTTTTCATCTATACTACCTTGAATTTTTAAAATTAGAGGCTTTTAGAAATAATTTGAACTATAAAAGGGACATACTGTCAAAAGAACCCTTGGGCTTATTTTAAAAAATCATTTTGAATTTTTAGGCCATATTTATGAACATCACTCTACTTGTCATCTATTCACCTTTTCTTTTAACTTTTTTGTTTCTTCTTTAAATTCTTCTTCTATTTTCTGAAACATTTGTTGTTTCTCAAGAACTAAATTCTTCTGTGTATTAACCTCATCTTCTTGTAGTTTTACATATGCGAACAATTTCTCCAGTTCTAATTGAGTACCCTCACCCTAAAAAACGTATGTGAAAAAGAAAAAAACTCATTACACCATGAAATAAAATCTGTCGGCACATCAGTTTCTATTATGCAATTCAAGAAAACATCAGGAGGTTCTATAACTATGAACATTAGCATAATAGTGAACTTTAAAATAAAATTATTGTCTAGGGCACTGCAGAACTTTAAACTGATAATCAATTCTACTTTCTAAATATGTTCTGTGCAATTTTGGCAAAAGAGTTCCTTTTCATCTATACTATCTTTAACATTTAAATATGTTAAAGGGTTAAATAGGGTTCAGGAGGGAAGTGTTTTTAACAGGAAAGTGAACACAAGAACAAGGGGACACAATCTAAAGTTAGTTGGGGGAAAGATCAAAAGCAACGTGAAGAAAATATTATTTCACTGAAAGAGTAGTAGATCCTTGGAACAAACTTCCAGCAGACGTGGTTGATAAATCCACAGTAACCGAATTTAAACATGCCTGGGATAAACATATATCCATTGTAAGATAAAATACAGGAAATAGTATAAGGGCAGACTAGATGGACCATGAGGTCTTTTTCTGCCGTCAGTCTTCTATGCTTCTATGTTTCTATCTTGAATTTTTAAAATTAGAGGCTTTTAGAAATAATTTGAACTATAAAAGGGACATACTGTCAAAAGAACCCTTGGGCTTATTTAAAAAATCATTTTGAATTTTTAGGCCATATTTATGAACATCACTCTACTTGTCATTTATTCACCTTTTCTTTTAACTTTTTTGTTTCTTCTTTAAATTCCTCTTCAAGTTTCTGAAACATTTGTTCTTTCTCAAGAACTAAATTCTTCTGTGTATTAACCTCATCTTCTTACATAGAAACATAGAAGACTGACGGCAGAAAAAGACCTCTTGGTCCATCTAGTCTGCCCTTTTACTATTTCCTGTATTTTATCTTAGGATGGATATATGTTTATCCCAGGCATGTTTAAATTCAGTTACTGTGGATTTAGCAACCACGTCTGCTGGAAGTTTGTTCTTGTAGTTTTACATATGCTAACAATTTTTCCAGTTCTAATTCAGTATCCTCACCCTAAAATACATATGTGAAAAAGAAAAAAACTCATTACATTATGAAATAAAATCTGTCGGCACATCCGTTTCTATTATGCAATTCAAGAAAACATCAAGAGTTTCTATAACTGTGAACAATAATGAAACAACATGTAACAAATCTAATATTTAAAATTATTTTAAAAACCCTTATTTAAAAAACCAAACATACACACAAGCATACCATGCATAAATTGTATAGCCCTAGGTGGAAGGGAATATCTCAGTTCCCCCATGCCTGATGACAAAGGTGAGTTTTAAGTAGCTTACGAAAGGCGAGGAGGGTGGGGGGCAATTCTGATCTCTGGGGGGAGTTGGTTCCAGAGGGTTGGGGCCGCCACAGAGAAGGCTCTTGCCCTGGGTCCCGTCAAATGACATTGTTTAGTCGACAGGACCCTGGGGAGACCAACTCTGTGGGACCTAACTGGTCGCTGGGATTCGTGTGGCAGAAGGCGGTCCCGGAGATATTGTATGTTGTTGGTGGCTATTGCGGTTAGTTTTGCTGATGCTTGCTATTGCTCTGTGCTAAATATTGCTGTTTGCTAAGATATTGCTGTGTGATAAATATTGGTCTATGTATTATACTTATGGTATTGTTTGGAAATGTGTGAGAATATTATTAGTTAGCTGCTGCATGTATAGAACTGTATATTCTGATATCTGGTTTGTATATGATTGCTTGACTTGGATATGCATGTAGTCGACTGTTTACTGATTAATCTATTGTATACATTGTAAATAATATTTATTCTCTACTTATTAGTCTGGGTTATTGGTTGAACAACCACCACTGCCACATATGCTGCAGAATGCAGCTGCGAGAGCAATCATGGGCTTTCCTAAATATGCCCATGTCACACCAACACTCCGCAGTCTGCATTGGTTGCCGATCAGTTTCCGGTCACAATTCAAAGTGTTGGTTATGACCTTTAAAGCCCTTCATGGCATCGGACCAGGGTATCTCCGAGACCGCCTTCTGCCGCACGAATCCCAGCGGCCAGTTAGGTCCCACAGAGTGGGTCTTCTCCGGGTCCCGTCAACGAAACAATGCCACTTGGCGGGACCCAGGAGAAGAGCCTTCTCTGTGGCGGCCCCGGCCCTCTGGAACCAACTCCCCCCAGAGATTAGAACTGCCCCTACCCTCCTTGCCTTTCGTAAGCTACTCAAAACCCACCTCTGCCGCCAGGCATGGGGGAATTAAGACTTCTTCTCCCCCTAGGCTGATACAACTGTATGTATGGTATGTTTGTACGTATGCTGGTTTTATACATTAAGGGGTTTTAAGTTAGTTTTTAGTATTGGATTTTTACTGTATATTGTTCATGTGTATTGTTCATGACTGTTGTTAGCCGCCCCGAGTTTTCGGAGAGGGGCGGCATATAAATCCAATAAATTGAATTGAATTGAATTCTAAGTTTAGGATTCTAATGTTGGTTATAAGCCCAGTGCGGAATGCTAACAATTCTATTGTCATCTATTCACCTTTTCTTTTAGTTTTTTTGTTTCTTCTTTAAATTCTTCTTCAAGTTTCTGAAACCTCTGTTCTTTCTCAAGGACCAGATTCTTCTGTGTATTAACTTCATCTTCTTGCAATTTTACATATGCAAACAATTTCTCCACTTCCAATTGAGTATCCTCAGCCTAAAATACATATTGCGAAAAAGAGAAAGAAAACCTCAATCACATCATGAAATCAAATCAGTTGGCACATCCGTTTCTATTATGCAATTCAAGAAAACATCAAGAGTTTCAATAACTGAACGTTACATTTTCTCTTGTAATAATCCTTCAGTTGTTGTCTCCTATGCATCACTCTACGCATGCGTGGATGTGTCATTAATTCTTGTTCAGAATCCAGGGATGATACAGATGATTGATCTCCTCCTGGGCTGTCTGCCAAACGCCCCTCTTCCCTGTCATTCAGCCAATACTTATTTTCCACCATAATTTGCAAATAAATTCATTAAAAATAAGATGTGATTTTTTTTTGGATGTCTGTTTTCAAAACTATTAAGGCTGAACAAAATTATTCTGGAACTTGGCCTTTAAACCTAATAAATAATAATAATTCTTTTAAAGTACCATACGTTTTCCTACCTTTTTCTTCAATTCCTCATGAATTTTTGAAGATGGAGAATCTATGGCTATGGTTTTTCCTTTCAGTTCTTCTACCATTTCCTTGTATTCTCTGAGAGAATTATTAGCTTCCCTCAATTGTTCCTGCAGTTCCAAATTCTTTTAACAAAAAAAATAAAGCCACATGAAATAAAACCACGTTTAAATTAAATACCAACCCAATAAAAAGTATCTCCCCAAAGGTGACAGCAATTGAATTCATACCGTTGGAACCAGCTCCTCTAGATGGTGGACAGTTTGAGTCATGGTATCCTTCTCAGCTTGAAGAACCTCTACTTTTGTTCTCAGATGTTCTTTTTCTTGGCTGATGTGTTTGAGGTCTTCTTCAGTGTTGTGAAGCTTATGAACCAGTTCGGCATTCTCCTTCTGCAGGACTTCCACTTGAGTCGTGGCATCCTTCTCAGCTTGAAGAACCTCTACTTTTGTTCTCAGATGTTCTTTTTCTTGGCGGATATCTTTGAGGTCTTCTTCAGTGTTGTGTAGCTTCTGAACCAGCTCAGCATTCTCCTTCTGCAGGACTTCCACTTGAGACTCAAGATGAATTTTTAACGGCTCCTTTAATTGTCCCTGCAGTTCCAAACTCTTTTAACAAAAAATAAAGCCATGTTTAAATTAAATAC
This sequence comes from Erythrolamprus reginae, assembly GCF_031021105.1. Lineage (NCBI taxonomy): Eukaryota > Metazoa > Chordata > Lepidosauria > Squamata > Dipsadidae > Erythrolamprus > Erythrolamprus reginae. The sequence continues at coordinate 78,946,440 of NC_091956.1, read as the reverse complement.
CAACCCAATAAAAAGTATCTCCCCAAAGGTGACAGCAATTGAATTCCTACCGTTGGAACCAGTTCCTCTAGATGGTGGACAGTTTGAGTCATGGCATCCTTCTCAGCTTGAAGAACCTCTACTTTTGTTCTAAGATGTTCTTTTTCTTGGCCAATGTGTTTGAGGTCTTCTTCAGTGTTGTGAAGCTTATGAACCAGCTCGGCATTCTCCTTCTGCAGGACTTCCACTTGAGACTCAAGATGAATTTTTAACTGCTCCTTTAATTGCCCCTGCAGTTCCAAATTCTTTTAACAAAAAAAATAAAGCCACATGAAATAAAACCACGTTTAAATGAAATACTAACCCAATAAAAAGTATCTCCCCCCAAAGGTGACAGCAATTGAATTCATACCGTTGGAACCATCTCCTCTAGATGGTGGAGAGTTTGAGTCATGGCATCCTTCTCAGCTTGAAGAACCTCTACTTTTGTTCTCAGATGTTCTTTTTCTTGGCGGATGTCTTTGAGGTCTTCTTCAGTGTTGTGAAGCTTTTGAATCAGCTCGGCATTCTCCTTCTGCAGGACTTCCACTTGAGACTCAAGATGAATTTTTAACTGCTCCTTTAATTGTCCCTGTAGTTCCAAATTCTTTAAACAAAAAAATAAAGCCACATGAAATAAAACCATGTTTAAAATAAATACCAACCCAATAAAAAGTATCTCCCCAAAGGTGACAGCAATTGAATTCATACCGTTGGAACCAGCTCCTCTAGATGGTGGACAGTTTGAGTCATGGTATCCTGCTCAGCTTGAAGAACCTCTACTTTTGTTCTCAGATGCTCTTTTTCTTGGCCGATGTATTTGAGGTCTTCTTCAGTGTTGTGTAGCTTCTGAACCAGTTCGGCATTCTCCTTCTGCAGGACTTCCACTTGAGACTCAAGATGAATTTTTAACTCCTCCTTTAATTGTTCCTGCAGTTCCAAATTCTTTTAACAAAAAATAAAGCCACATGAAATAAAGCCACTTTTAAATTAAATACCAACCCAATAAAAAGTATCTCCCCCCAAAGGTGACAGCAATTGAATTCATACCGTTGGAACCAGCTCCTTTAGATGGTGGACGGTTTGAGTCATGGTATCCTTCTCAGCTTGAAGAACTTCTACTTTTGTTCTCAGATGTTCTTTTTCTTGGCGGATGTATTTGAGGTCTTCTTCAGTGTTCTGAAGTTTCTGAACCAGCTCAGCATTCTCCTTCTGCAGGACTTCCACTTGACACTCAAGATGAATTTTTAACGGCTCCTTTAATTGGTCCTGCAGTTCCAAATTCTTTTAACAAAAAATAAAGCCACATTTAAATACCAACCCAATAAAAAGTATCTCCCCAAAGGTGACAGCAATTGAACTCATACCGTTGGAACCATCTCCTCTAGATGGTGGACAGTTTGAGTCATGGTATCTTTCTCAGCTTGAAGAACCTCTACTTTTGTTCTCAGATGTTCTTTTTCTTGGCCGATGTGTTTGAGGTCTACTTCAGTGTTGTGAAGCTTTTGAACCAGTTCGGCATTCTCCTTCTGCAGGACTTCAACTTGAGACTCAAGATGAATTTTTAACTGCTCCTTTAATTGTTCCTGCAGTTCCAAATTGTTTTAACAAAAAGATAAAGCCACATGAAATAAAGCCACGTTTAAATTAAATACCAACCCAATAAAAAGTATCTCCCCAAGGGTGACAGCAATTGAATTCATACCGTTGGAACCAGCTCCTCTAGATGGTGGACAGCTTGAGTCGTCGTATCTTTCTCAGCTTGAAGAACCTCTACTTTTGTTCTCAGATGTTCTTTTTCTTGGCGGATGTATTTGAGGTCTTCTTCAGTGTTGTGAAGCTTCTGAACCAGCTCGGCATTCTCCTTCTGCAGGACTTCCACTTGAGACTCAAGATGAATTTTTAACTGCTCCTTTAATTGTCCCTGCAGTTCCAAATTCTTTTAACAAAAAATAAAGCCACGTTTAAATTAAATACCAACCCAATAAAAAGTATCTCCCCAAGGGTGACAGCAATTGAATTCATACCGTTGGAACAAGCTCTTCTAGAGGGTGGACAGTTTGAGTCATGGTATCATTCTCAGCTTGAAGAACCTCTACTTTTGTTCTCAGATGTTCTTTTTCTTGGCCGATGTGTTTGAGGTCTTCTTCAGTGTTGTGAAGCTTATGAACCAGCTCGGCATTCTCCTTCTGCAGGACTTCCACTTGAGACTCAAGATGAATTTTTAACGTCTCCTTTAATTGTTCCTGCAGTTCCAAATTCTTTTAACAAAAAAAATAAAGCCACATGAAATAAAGCCACGTTTAAATTAAATACCAACCCAATAAAAAGTATCTCCCCAAGGGTGACAGCAATTGAATTCATACCGTTGGAACAAGCTCCTCTAGATGGTGGACAGTTTGAGTCATGGTATCATTCTCAGCTTGAAGAACCTCTACTTTTGTTCTCAGATGTTCTTTTTCTTGGCCGATGTGTTTGAGGTCTTCTTCAGTGTTGTGAAGCTTATGAACCAGCTCGGCATTCTCCTTCTGCAGGACTTCCACTTGAGACTCAAGATGAATTTTTAACTTCTCTGCATCGTCAACATTTTCTTCCTTCTGATTCATCTGGAGCGATTGCTGCAGGTTAAAGGACTTTTGTTTGTAATTGTTGGATTTGGGAATGAATGTTTATGAAAACGAACCTGTACACATTTCTGATTTTTAAATTTTCTATGAAAGGTAGGAAAGAAAGAATATGCCATGCTTTCAGAGAAGGGACTAGTAAGTTTTGGATAGTTAGAAGTAATTCGTGGCGTGGTGGTGCAGTGGTTAGAATGCAATATTGAGAGCTAACTCTGCCATCTGCCGGGGGTTCGATTCTGACCAGCTCAAGGTTGACTCAGCCTTCCATCCTTCCAAGGTCAGAAAAATGAGGACTTAAGATTGTTGGGGGGGAAATGTTGACTATGTAAACTGCTTAGAGAGGGTTGTAAAGCACCATGAAGCAATATAAAACTGCTATTGCTATAGCTATCTATAATCTTTAAATCAGACTAGTTGTGAAAAATGAACTGGCAATGCCACAGATGTCAGCACGCTTGAATTTCTTTTGTCCCAGTCTACAAGTTGTTCAACCTCCAAACATTTATTCAAACGAGAAAGTTTTGCATGGGATATGGCTACAGACACAATATTTTATCAAATTGTCTTATTAAAGTTTTCTAATATTTTCTTTGCTGTAATTATACCATTTCAATGTGCTTACTGTTTTTGGTACATTTTAATATAAAGTACAGTGATACCTTGTCTTACGAACCCCTCATCATACGAACCTTTCGAGATACCAACCCCGGGGTTTAAGATTTTTTTGCCTCTTCTTCCAAACTATTTTTACCTTATGAGTCCGCTGCCGGGATGCCCCGCCTCCGGACTTCCGTTGCCAGCCCGTTTTCGGGCTGGCGGGATTCCCCTGCAGCATCGTAAAATCTGGAGGTGGGGTTTCCCATGGAGGGGAGCCTCCAGGGAATCCCACCAGCGGGAAAATGGGCGCTTCGGCTGGCAAAAGGGGTGAATTTTGGGTTTGCACACAATAATTGCTTTTCCATTGATTTCTATGGGAAACATTGTTTCATCTTACAAACTTTTCACCTTACGAACCTCGTCATGGAAGCAATTAAGTTCATAAGACAAGGTATCACTGTATTTTATTAATGTTTGGGCATTTTGGTGTAGGCCTGATCTTATTTGTTACTAGTCAACAGACTCAAACTCAATCCTGATAAGACGGAGTGGCTGTGGGTTTTGCCTCCCAAGGATAATTCCATCTGTCCGTCCATCACCCTGGGGGGGGGAGGAATTATTGACCCCCTTGGAGAGGGTCCACAACTTGGGCATCCTCCTTGATCCACAGCTCACATTAGAGAAACATCTTTCAGCTGTGGCAAGGGGGGCGTTTGCCCAGGTTCGCCTGGTGCACCAGTTGCGGCCCTATTTGGACCAGGAGTCACTGCTCACAATCACTCATGCCCTCATCACCTTGAGGCTCGACTACTGTAACGCTCTCTACATGGGGCTACCTTTGAAGAGTGTTCGGAAACTTCAGATCGTGCAGAATGCAGCTGCGAGAGCAATCATGGGCTTTCCTAAATATGCCCATGTTACTCCAACACTCCGCAGTCTGCACTGGTTGCCGATCAGTTTCCGGTCACAATTCAAAGTGTTGTTCATCACCTATAAAGCCCTTCATGGCACCAGACCACGGTATCTACGAGACTGCCTTCTGCCGCACGAATCCCAGCGACCGGTTAGGTCCCACAGAGTGGGCCTTCTCCGGGTCCCATCAATTAAACAATGTCGATTGGCGGGACCCAGAGGAAGAGCCTTCTCTGTGGTGGCTCCGACCCTCTGGAATCAGCTCCCTCCAGATATTAGAACTGCCCCCACCCTCCTTGCCTTTCGTAAACTCCTTAAAACCCACCTCTGTCGTCAAGCGTGGAGGAACTGAAACACCTCCCCCTGCCTATGTAGTTTCCGTGTATGATATGACTGTATGTATGTTTTTTATATATTGGGGTTCCTTGTTTTTAGACTTTTTAAAATGTATTATTGTTATTTTAGAGTTTAACCATTAGATTTGTCCTTATATATTGTTTTTATCGTTGCTGTGAGCCGCCCCGAGTCTACGGACAGGGGTGGCATACAAATCTAATAAATAATAATAATAATAATAATAATAATAATAATAATAATAATAATAATAATGAATAAATTGATTGATATGTACCATTTGGTTGCCTTCTAGATACTGATTCTTTTCCTTTTCCAAATCTTCTATTTGGTGTTGCAACATCACTTTCTCTTGCTGGAGACTGGCAATCTGCTCCTTAATCAACTGCAGTTCATTGTTGACTTCTAGCACAATCTGGTTTGTATCTTCTTCATTCTGAGTTTTGTTTACCGAGACGTCTTTCAAGTCGCCCGTTAATTTCATATTCTGCAGTATTTGCAATATCTGCAACGAAAATATTGTTCTGTAAATTCTTTGGAGGAAACATGGGGCTACCTTTGAAAAGTGTTCGGAAACTTCAGATCGTGCAGAATGCAGCTGCGAGATCAATGCCCATGTTACACCAACACTCCACAGTCTGCATTGGTTGCCAATCAATTTCCGGTCACAATTCAAAGTGTTGGTTATGACCTATAAAGCCCTTCATGGCATCTCTGGGACCACCTTCTGCCGCACGAATCCCAGCGACGGGTTAGGTCCCACAGAGTTGGCCTTCTCTGGGTCCCATCGACTAAGCAATGTCGTTTGGTGGGACCCAGGAGAAGAGCCTTCTCTGTGGCGGCCCCGACCCTCTGGAACCAGCTCCCCCCAGATATCAGAGTTGCCCCCACCCTCCTTGCCTTTCTGCGGAGTCTGCGGAGAGGGGCGGCATATAAATCTAAATAATAAATAAAATAAAGCTCCTTAAAACCCACCTCTGTCGTCAGGCACGGGGGAATTGAATTGAAATTTCACTTCCCCCTAGGCTTATAGAATTTATACATGGTATGCTTGTATGTATGAGTGGTTCATTAAATTGGGGGGTTTTTTTAGATTATTTTTAATATTAGATTTGTTTTCATTGTCTTTTCATTGTTGTTAGCCGCCCCGAGTCTTCGGAGAGGGGCAGCATACAAATCTAATAAATAAATAAATAAATAAATAAATAAATAAATAAATAAATAAATAAATAAACAAACAAATATATAAATAAATAAGTAAGTAAGCAAATAAATAAATAAATAAATAAAATAAATAAGCAGCCTTTGATCTAACAGAAAATCTACATCCCAGATCAAGAAACATAACCAAAACTTCATTCTGTCAATGCACTACAGTTAGAGATCTCTCTTACCTGTTGCTTTTGATCATCAACTGTGATCTTTAAAGTTTCCCGAACTCTTGAAATCTGTTTGTCTTTCTCTGCAACGGTTTCTTCAAGTTCTTGAATGCTCTTCTTACAATGCTTCAAAGAATCCTGGGCATTCCTGAGATCGTCCTGGGCTTCAATATTCTTTTATAAAAAGACAGAAAAATATACATATGCACGCATTAGAATCAGCACAAAATATATTGTGCACATAATATTTTATTTATTAATTAGACTTCATATTTTCTCTTACACGTGGTTGTTTTCTTAATACAACAATGGACAACTTGATGTTACGTGTGGCAACACAAGAGGACAAGACAACAGAGTGGGGAGGCACCAGAGTTGAAGGTCTTTTAGTCCAATCCCCTGCTCGCAGGGGACCCTACACCAGTGATGGTGAACCTATGGTACAGGCGCCCCAAGTGGCACGCAGAGCCATATCTGCTGGCATGAGAGCCATTGCCCAGGTTCAGCCCCAACATGCATGTGTGTGCTGTCCAGCTGATTTTTGGCTCGTATAGAGGCTCTGGGAGGACGGGTTTGATTAGATTAGATTTAGATTTATTGGATTTACCCAGTTGTACATCTCCACCCCCTGTCCAGTCAACGAAGCAGTGGAAGTGATGTGCCAGTGCCTGGAGGTTTTTGAGGTCTGGATGGGTATCAACAGACTCAACTCAACCCTGATAAGATGGAGTGGCTGTTGGTTTTGCCTCCCAAGGACAATTCCATCTGTCCATCCATAACCCTGGGGGGGAGGATTTATTGACCCCCTCAGAGAGGGTCCGCAACTTGGGCGTCCTCCTCGATCCACAGCTCACATTAGAGAAACATCTTTCAGCTGTGGCGAGGGGGGAGTTTGCCCAGGTTCACCTGGTGCACCAGTTGCGTCCCTATCTGGACCGGGACTCACTGCTCACAGTCACTCATGCCCTCATCACCTCGAGGTTCGACTACTGTAATGCTCTCTACATGGGGCTACCTTTGAAGAGTGTTCAGAAACTTCAGATCGTGCAGAATGCAGCTGCGAGAGCTATCATGGGCTTCTCTAAGTATGCTCATATTACTCCAACACTCCGCAGTCTGCATTGGTTGCTGATCAGTTTCAGGTCACAATTCAAAGTGTTGGTTATGACCTATAAAGCCCTTCATGGCATCAGACCAGAATACCTCCACCATCATTTCAGACAAATGTTTGTCTGGTCTCAAATTTTTCCCCTCTTATGATTGAATAACAACATTCAGCAATAAAACCAGCAAGGCTTAGTTGCATTTTTTAAAAAAAACGTATGCAAAATGAATTTAAGCATGGAAATGGCCATACTCGGCATTTGTGAGGCACAATGTGCCTGTTATCACTCTTAACTTTCCTGAAACACTAATACATTTTCGCGGGTTAAAAATTCACGAATCGCCTATACCACGGTTTTTCAAAAAATATTAATTAAAAAATACTTCGTGGGGTTTTTTCTATACCACGGTTTTTCCCATCCGATGACGTCATACACCATCGCCAAACTAATAATTTTTGCAAAAAAATAACAAAATAAATAATTATTGTTAATAAATAATTATGTTTATAAATATCAGGATTACTAAGTGTCTTATTCAACGGTGAATATCAGTAATAATTTATTTACTTATTGGATTTGTATGCTGCCCCTCTCCGTAGACTCGGGGCGGCTAACAACAGTAGTAAAAACAACATGCAACAATCCAATACTAAAGCAGCTAAAACCCCTTATTTTAAAACCAATCATACATACAAACATACCATGCATAAATTGTAGAAGCCTAGGGGGAAAGAATATCTCAGTTCCCCCATGCCTGACGACAGAGGTGGGTTTTAAGAAGCTTACGAAAGGCAAGGAGGGTGGGGGCTATTCTAATCTCTGGGGGGAGTTGGTTCCAGAGGGCCGGGGCCGCCACAGAGAAGGCTCTTCCCCTGGGTCCTGCCAAACGACATTGTTTAGTTGACAGGACCCGGAGGAGACCAACTCTGTGGGACCTAATTGGTCGCTGGGATTCGTGCGGCAGAAGGCGGTCCCGGAGATAACCTGGCCCGGTGCCATGAAGGGCTTTATAGGTCATAACCAACACTTCGAATTGTGACCGGAAACTGATCGGCAACCAATGCAGACTGCAGAGTGTTGGTGTGACATGGGCATATTTGGGAAAGCCCATGATTGCTCTCGCAGCTGCAATCTGCACGATCTGAAGTTTCCGAACACTTTTCAAAGGTAGCCCCATGTAGAGAGCGTTACAGTAGTCGAGCCCCGAGGTGATGAGGGCATGAGTGACTGTGAGTAGTGACTCCCGGTCCAAATAGGGCCGCAACTGGTGCACCAGGCGAACCTGGGCAAATGGTGAGTAAATTGTTCTTAAGGAAATGGGAAATGGTAATTTAGGGGTTTAAAGTGTTAAGGGAAGGCTTGTGATACTGTCCATAGCCAAAAATGGTGTATTTACTTCCGCATCTCTACTTCGCGGAAATTCGACTTTCTCGGGCGGTCTCGGAACGCATCCCCCGCGGAAATTGAGGAAACACTGTATATCATCAAATAAAATATTTGCTGACTCCTAATTAAAAGTTCCAAAAGAATAAATATGGTCCACAATGATAAAGTCACCTACTCTTTAACTTCTATTTTTCTGCCATGTTTAACTTACCATCGAGATGGTATCTTGGATGTCTTCCTTGAGCTGATCTCTCTCCTTCTCAAGGGTTTCCTGTTTTTGCTTGAAGTCACTTCTTTCTTGGGTCAAGGCTCTTATTGTTTCTTTATCTTCCTGGAGTCTTTCCATCATGTCCGACTTTTGTGCCTCCTTGGTTTCCATTGTAGACTCCCAAACCTTCAGCTGATCTTTGAGCTCTGCCATTTCACTCAGCTTTCCAAGAGCTTCACCCAATTGTTCTTTAAGAGCGAGCAGCTCTTCTTGCTTCTCCTCTAATTCTTCATTTTTGCTAGATTGCTTTGATTTTTTTTGGGAAATTATAGCATATGTGTTAAACACAATTTAATATATTGAAACTACCGCATCAAAAGTTGTCAAATGTTGTAATTGCATTGAATTCTTATTTTTGCAATAATCTTAATGAATTCCTTGCAAAAACTTAAGAATCATTTCCCCTCCTCAATGTTTTGTCTGCAGGATCAATTATCAGGAATAAAGACCTACCCACACTTCGGTTCCAAAAGCACCCATAGGCGAAGTCTATTTATAAAACAAAATTCTGCAATACGAGGGTGAACGCAAGGAATGAGATGTTGGCTGGCTTTATCTCATTAGCAGAAGATAATGAGACTCGGGATGCCAGCCAGAATAGAGACATACATCTCTGCCATTCAAAGTTACAATGGGACTGAAAAAAGTGACTTATGACTGTTTTTTTCACAATTACAACATTTGCAGCATAATAATAATAATAATAATAATAATAATAATAAGTTTTAATTACTGGGGTTAATTACTGGCCGGCTACCGTGTGAGACAAAATGAAGGAATCAAATACACAAAAATATGCTTTCCATAGTTCACTTCCTAAATACACAATTAATTAAGAAGATTCAGACTTACCACTAAAATGGTTGTATCGTTTTGGTCTTTTTTAAGCTCTTCTACAAGGCTTTTCAGTTCCTTATTGTGCCCTTCCAAGGCTGTGATTCTTTCCTCTTGGTCCTTGCACTGCATGTCTTTTGAGTTTATTTCTTGCTATAAAACAAAAAGGTGCATCTCAAAAACTTTCAGTACATGCTATTCTAAATACAATGGGACCTCAGTTAGTGAACACAATCCGTTCCGGAAAGCTGGTTGTAATCCGAAACGTTCACTATCCAAAATAATTTTCCCCATAAGAAATAAAGGAAATAGAAATAGTTGGTTCCCAGCACCTGTTGACTCGCTAATATATAAGTGTTACAGGTTATATAGGTATGTTTTTTTTTAATGAGAACAGTTAGAATACAGTACATAAAGAATTAAATAAACATAAAAACATTAAAGAAATTAAACTTGGAAATAATTTCCTTTTTTAATTCCATTGTTGGACGCTGCCTTTTCACTACAGGTACATTGCTACTATCGCTCTTATTCTTCTTTGAAGTCATGATTGAGGGCTATATTATTAAAATAAAGCACTAAAATCACTAAAATAAGAAGGAAGCAGCACGATAAAGATAACGACCCACCAAACGTAACTGTGTCTCGAGCGTGAATGATGCTCAGTTTGAGATGCAGAGGGTGACGTCAGCTGTTCACAATCTGAAATTTTGTTCACTAACCAGTGCAAATTTTTTGGTCACTGTCTTGGTTAGCTCTGGCCCTGCTCCTGCCCCAAGGACTGTGGATGTGGGGGAGACATCCACATGCTGCAGGCCTGTTTTGCCCCCGGTGGAATCTGCTGATGAAGGCTCCTCTGACCAAGAAGACATGAGTGACAGGGAGGAGGAGAGTGGGGCAGACAGCTCAGAAGAAGATCAATTATCTAGCTCCTCCTTGGATTCGGAACAAGAGTTAATGATACAGCCACGCATGCGGAGAGCGATGCATAGTCAACAACAACTGAGAGATTATTATCAAAGAAAATGAGGCCACCTGTGGTTGGGTGGGGCTGTGGTCATTAGTGAGGCTGCTATAAAGAGCAGCCTGTGGGTTTGGCCATTGTGGAGGATTATCTGATCGTTGTGTTTCATGACTGCTTTACTGACTTTGACTTTTTGTGTGCTGATTTTTCCCTGCTTGGAAACTAAACCAGAGCAAAGTGTGTTTCACTGTGAATTGCCTCACAGCTGCAAGATAAGTATCACAGGACTGATAAGGGACTTGTATAAATTACCAGTTTGTTTGGAGACGAGTGCTCTTTGCTGTACCAAAAGAGGGCTTGGTTTAAGTGAATTTTCATTATAAAGAACATTGTTTTGAATTTTCAAAGGTGTGTGTGTCTGAAATTTGTACCTGTGAATTTTTGGGAGGAGTCTACCAGAGAGCCCAACAGAACAGTCACCAACCCAAATTGTTCACTAACCCGAGCATCCACTAACCGAGGTTCCACTGTACAAAGGAATCATCCATATTCATACCACCATTCCAATTTTTTTTAAAAAGGAAGCCAGGCAACCACCAGCAGCTCACCTGAAGGTCTTGATTGTATATTTCTGCATTTGAAATTATAGCCTTTAAGTTGGTAATTTCATGCGTTAGTTGCATCTGTGGAGCAAGTGGAGCAAATAGCAAAGCAGTTATGAAGCACCCATAAGTTTAGTTTACCTGCCATCACCATAAGAAAGATAAGCAGCCTTTGCAATAAAAGATTCTGTTAGAACCACTCAATTTTACATAAGCATCTAGTGGTTAGTGCAGGAGATACTGTTTATGCATATCTTACAGCTAGAGAAAAAGTCCAGGAAACAAAATTTCAATCTCTGTACCAGACTGGCTAGACTTGTACCATGCAATAACAACTTGGTTTATGCATAGCATTAAGCCAACATTAAATAGAGTGTTCCTGAAGGCAAACTGCCTTCCCCCAGTGGGCCGACCTCTAGGGAGGCACAGGGTGCCATAATTGCCACATCAAAATGAAGCAACGGAGAAACTTTTCTCAAAGAGACGACCTCTATTGCATTGAGATCTCTCCTTTTATTGTATTTCACTTTTCCTGACATGTGGTACAGAATAACCAATTCGCAAACGCCACATGCATTAAGCCATCCCCCAACTACCATTCAGTCCTGCGCTGTATAAGGCAACCTGCTCGTGACTTCCCTATAGATAATTAATGGAAGCTCCATTCATTGCCTTTTCCTGGATTGTGTGTTTACTGGGGATTAGCAAAGGAATGAGAGTAAGGCATATACAGTGATACCCCGTCTTACGAACGTAATTGGTTCCGGGACGAGGTTCGTAAGGTGAAATGTTCGTAAGACGAAACAATGTTTCCCATAGGAATCAATGGAAAAGTGAATAATGCGTGCAAGCCCATTAGGAAAATCCCAAACTTTAAGTTTTTTTAAAAAGCGGTGGGCGGACGAAGTGGAGGAGAACAGAGTGGGGACAGGCGAGCCGAGGAAGCATCGGGAGAGGGGATTTCCCCCATCTCGCTGTCAAAATGTGCCCGTGGGAGACTCAGCTATCGATCGTCCACTGCCCCCTCCTGCCAGAAGCCCGCAAAGAGCCAAAGCTAGGTGTGGAGAAAGGTGAAACTTTCAGCTCCTGGATGGAGCGGCTGCGGAGAGCTCCTCTGATGCATGGTTCTCTCTCCCCTCCAACACCTTTGATGTCACGGAGACCTCCTTCCTGGAGTCCATGTTTTGGCTGGCCAGGAAGGATGTCTCCGCCCCTGGAATTCCCTATTGGGATTCCCCACCTCAGTTGGAGCCTCCCGACCTGACGAGAGAGCCGCAGATCACAAAATTAATTGGATCTTTAAATATTTTAATTAATTGGATTTTGCGACTGTTTCACTTGTTGTGAGCCGCCCCGAGTCTTCGGAGAGGGGCGGCATACAAGTCCAAATAATAAATAAATAATAAATAAATAAAAACTGATCGGCGGTGGCGGGTTCGTAAGGTGAAAAAGGTTCGTAAGAAGAGGCAAAAATTTTCTGAACCCCGGGTTCGTATCTCAGGTTGTTCGTAAGACGAGGGGTTCGTATCATGAGGTACCACTGTATTTCCTTATATGGAAGTTAGCTATACGTTATCTTCATGCTGTATATCAAGTTAATTATTTTCCACGTGGTCATGGATTCTGCAGCTTGCTTACTCAGCCTGGACTTTGCTGCCTTTCCATAGAGGAAGAATAAGGTTTATACAGCACCCATTAGGCTAAAACATCACTCTTCAGCAATATTCTATTCCAATGTTCAGTGCCTAAGAACCTATGATTACAACATGTTCCCTCGATTTTCGCGGGTTCGAACTTCACGAAAAGTCTATACCATGGTTTTTCAAAAATATTAATTGAAAAATACTTCGCGTTTCCCCCCCCCCCCCATACCACGTTTTTTCCTGCCCGATGATGTCATATGTCATCGCCAAACTTTCGTCTGCCTTTAATAATTTTTTTAAAAATAAACTTTAATAAATAAACATAGTGAGTAATAATCTAAATGGTTGCTAAGGGAATGGGAAATGGTAATTTAGGGGTTTAAAGTGCTAAGGGAAGGCTTGTGATACTGTTCATAGCCAAAAATAGTGTATTTACTTCTGCAACTTTACTTCGCGGAAGTTCGACTTTCGCGGGAGGTCTTGGAAAGCATCCCCCACGAAAATTGAGGGAACACTGTAAGCCATGTTTCGGCTCATTTCAAATGTAATCATTGTGGTTGGTTGTGGAACCAAGGCCCAATGTATTATGTGTCAAAGGCACATAACAGCACAAAAGCTTAGCTTCACAAGATGTATAAATCCAGTAATTATTACTTTTCAGTCTATCAAAATGGAGGTGGGGTTTCCCAGCGAGGGGAGCCTCAGCGAAATTGCAGCATCGCAAAAACGCGGAAGTCCTCAAAACCCCACCTCCGGACTTCCGTGTTTTTGCGATGCTGCAATTTCGCTGAGGCTCCCCTCACTGGGAAGCCCCACCTCTGGACTTCCGTTGCCAGAGAAGCACCCGCTTTTGCGCTGCTGGGATTCCCCTGCAGCGTCACAAAAACACAGAAGTCTGGAGGTGGGGTTTCCCATGGAGGGGAGCCTCAGGGGAATCCCACCAGCGCAAAAACGGGCGCTTCGGCTGGCAAAAGGGGTGAGTCTTGGGCTTGCACGCATTATTCGCTTTTCCATTGATTCCTATGGGAAACATTGTTTCATCTTACAAACTTTTCACCTTACGAACCTCGTCCCGGAACCAGTTAAGTTCGTAAAACGAGGTATCACTGTATAGATAAAAATTATGCTGCCTCAAAACATCATAATTTCGGGACTGTGTTGTAAATACTTGGGTGTTATTTATTTATTTATTTTTATTTAATGGATTTGTATGCTGCCCCTCTCCGTAGACTCAGGGAGGCTAACAACAATGATAAAAAACAACATATAACAATGCAATTAATAAAACAACTAAAAACCCTTATTATAAAACCAGACATACACACATACATACCATGCATAACTTGTAATGGCCTAGGGGGAAGGAATATCTTAACTCCCCCATGCCTGGCGGCATAAGTGAGTCTTGAGTAGTTTACGAAAGACAGGGAGGGTGGGGGCAGTTCTAATCTCTGGGGGGAGTTGGTTCCAAAGGGCCGGGGCCACCACAGAGAAGGCTCTTCCCCTGGGGCCCGCCAAACGACATTGTTTAGTCGACGGGACCCGGAGAAGACCAACTCTGCAGGACCTTATCGGTCGCTGGGATTCGTGCGGTAGCAGGCGGTTCCGGAGGTAATCTGGTCCAATGCCATGTAGGGCTTTAAAGGTCATGACCATCACTTTGAATTGTGACCGGAAACTGATGGGCAGCCAATGCAAGTTATCATGTTATTTCCAACTCTCACTAAGTGAACTACTATAACTGGAGGATTACTTGTATAAACTAGTTGGAAATGATCTCGTAATTTTACATGTTTGGAAAGAACTGCAGTGGTGTTTAGTCTGTTTGCACTTCACAATGCAAGCCTTTAAAACTTATGGAAATTTTGCCTTTGCAAGCTATCCTGTTTCCTCACCTCCTGCTGTTCAGAAGCCTGTTTCTCAAGGGCCACAAACTCATGGGTTGAGATTTTCTCACGCAGGTCTGTGAGTTCATAGGTCAACTGTTCTTTCTCCGAGCACACACGATCAAATTTGGTTTTTATGGTTTCCTGTTCAATGACGGCATTATCCTAGACAAGAAAGGAATGGAGGAAATTACATCTTTTACCCATAATAGAAACATAGAAACATAGAAGTCTGACGGCAGAAAAAGACCTCATGGTCCATCTAGTCTGCCCTTATACTATTTCCTGTATTTTATCTTAGGATGGATATATGTTTATCCCAGGCATGTTTAAATTCAGTTACTGTGGATTTATCTACCACTTCTGCTGGACATTTGTTCCAAGGATCTACTACTCTTTCAGTAAAATAATATTTTCTCATGTTGCTTTTGATCTTTCCCCCAACTAACTTCAGATTGTGTTCCCTTGTTCTTGTGTTCACTTTCCTATTAAAAACACTTCCCTCCTGGACCTTATTTAACCCTTTAACATATTTAAATGTTTCGATCATGTCCCCCCTTTTCCTTCTGTCCTCCAGACTATACAGATGGAGTTCATTAAGTCTTTCCTGATACGTTTTATGCTTAAGACCTTCCACCATTCTTGTAGCCCGTCTTTGGACCCATTCAATTTTGTCAATATCTTTTTGTAGGTGAGGTCTCCAGAACTGAACACAGTATTCCAAATGTGGTCTCACCAGCATTCTATATAGCGGGATCATAATCTCCCTCTTCCTGCTTGTTATACCTGTAGCTATGCAGCCAAGCATCCTACTTGCTTTCCCTACCTCCCTAATGCCTAGTTGAATATCCTATAACCTCCCAAAAATAACTCACCCTTTCTTCCAAGAGTCTTTGGAAGTCTTGAGAAGTCTAGGGGAAAAAAAACCAATTTCAATTCACAACCACATTCTCCTGCTTTGTAAAATATCAAATGTAATGGAACTTAAAAGGGATTGTTGACTAAAACCAATCTGCTTCATCATCAAATTATGTTCCCAGCTGGAAGAAAAGCTCGTTTTTCTACACGTACAGTAGACCCCCGCTCGTTGCGAGGGTTCCGTTCCAGGACCCCCCGCAACGAGCGGGTTTTCGCGAAGTAGCGCTGCGGAAGTAAAAACACCATCTGCGCATGTGCAGATGGCGTTTTTACTCCCACAGCGCTAGCGAGGAGCCGAAGATTGGGGGCGGGGCGGCTGTTTGCCGCCGGCATGGAGGGCTTCCTAGCAGCCCCCCAAACCCGGGTTGGGGGTCCGGGGGGCGCTGGCTCTCGGCGGTTTCGAGCTGAGTCCGGGAGCGAATTCGCTTCCGGACTCAGCTCAAAACCGCCGAGAGCAAGCGGCAAGGAACGGCTTGTCTCGGCGCTTTCGAGCTGACCGGACTCAGCTCGAAAGCGCCGAGACAAGCCGTTCCTTGCCGCTTGCTATCGGCGCTTTTGAGCTGAGTCCGGGAGCGAATTCGCTCCCGGACTCAGCTCAAAAGCGGCGAGAATGAACGGCGTGGGCGGGCGGCAGCGAGGAGTTTGCGTGGGCGGTGGGGAAACTCCTCGCTGACGCCAGCAAGAGGGGGAAGACCCAGGGAAGCCGCTGCCATCTACGCATGCGTGCCCGGCACGCATGCGTAGATGGTATTTTTGACTTCCGGGTTGAAAAATAGCGAAGTACCCTGTTCGCAATGGTTGGGGACGCAATAAACGGGGGATCACTGTAATATGCAAATAACATTTATTTTATTGGATTTTTAATCACACACCATATTTTTCGGAGTATAATTTTATACTCTGGATGCAGGTTTTTTTTGAAACTCCCCCACCCAGCCCTAACTAGGTGCTAACTATTGTTCCAGCTCTTATCTTGCAGGTTCTTTCATTGTTACTGTTTGCAAAGAATGTTTTCCAAGCTCCAAGTCTTTGCAGAGGTTTTGTTTTCATTACTCTAACCTGCTCCAAGTAAGTTTCTTTCCAGCCCTAACCAGGTGCTAACAATGTTCCCAGCTCTTACTGCTTGCAAACTCTTTCATTGTTCCTCTCTCCTAATAAGATTTTTTTAAAGCCCTAACCAGGGATAAAATAATGTGCCGAAACTGACCAGACTAATATCTGACCAGATGAATATCTGGTAAGCAGATTCTTTCCCCCATTTTCCTCCTCCCCAAAAATACGGCAGATGTAGATAAGAATAAAGATAATAAGAAAAGAGAACCTATTCGCTTTCTTCCTTTACAGGCAGATCAAGACACTGCTGGCGTAAAAGAGAACCATTAGGGGAGAGGTTTTGACAAGATGTATTTTCCCTTAATGTGCAATTTTATATCTCACTGAAGCATGTTTGCCCACTGCATGGGAAAAATTGGTTCAACAATATATCCATCCTACCAGCAGAACTTGCACACTTCCAGGAGAAAGGGAAAGGTAATTGTTGGCATGGTTGCCAAAAGAAAGGAATCTTCATGCATATGTTCTGGGAGTGTGTTGAAGTTCAGAAATTTTGGAAGGAAGTGCAGAACGAAATAAATAAAATGTTAAATATTAAGTGGATAATTACAAAAGAAATAGCGATATTAATTAAACAAAGAGAACTAAGAGATTTCAAAGAAATAAAAACTGCAGCACTGGAAAGCGCTCAAGCGGTAGTGGTATTGGGTTGGAAAGGGTCTATAAAATGGACACTACAGAACTGGTACTGGTACATGGTGGATCACATTCATTTTGAAATCATGGAAATAAGATTAAACAACGTTGACGAAAATAAATTGGAGAACCTGATGGTACGATGGAATAAGTTGAAAGGTTATACAGTGATCCCCCGGGTATTGCGATCCCGATCATTGCGAAACGGCTATATGGCGATTTTTGAACCCGGAAGTAAAAACACCATCTGCGCATGCGTGCCCTTTTTTCTATGGGCACGCATGCGTAGATGGCGCCGGGCAGATCAGCTGCTGGGCGGCTTCCCTGGGTCTTCCCCCTCTTGCTGGCGGGAGGGCGAGCGGCGGGCATCAGCGAGGAGTTTCCCCACCGCCCACGCAAACTCCTCGCTGCCGCTCGCCCGCCCTTCGCCCGCCCACGCCGTTCGCTTGCGCCGCTTCCCAGCTGAGTCCTGAAGCCAATTCGCTTCAGGACTCAGCTGGGAAGCGGCGCGAGCAAGCGGCGCGAGCGAACGGCTTGTCCGCCGCCTGCCTGCCTGCGCGCCCGCGGCTCGCCCGCCCTTCGCCCGCCCACGCCGTTCGCTCGCGCCGCTTCCCAGATGAGTCCTGAAGCGAATTGGCTTCAGGACTCAGCTGGAAAGCGGCGAGAGCGAGCGGCGTGGGCGGGCGAAGGGCGGGTGAGCGGCAGCGAGGAGTTTGCGTGGGCGGTGGGGAAACCCCAGCGCCGCTTCCCAGCTGAGTCCCCTTCCCAGGAACCCCAATCTTCGGCTCCTCGCTAGCGCTGCGGAAGTAAAAACACCATCTGCGCATGCGCAGATGGTGTTTTTACTTCCGCAGCGCTACTTCGTGAAAACCCGATCATTGCTAGGGGTCCTGGAACGGAACCCTCGCAATGATCGGGGGATCACTGTATGCTGAGTAGAATCTGTGACGCAAATGTGAAAAATAAACTCCAATCACTCTTTCAATAATAACCAATGCAAAGTAGAGCCAAGGAAATAAAAAAATATAAACCAGTAAATATTTGAACCCCCTGCAATTGGTGGTGGTGGTATTGTCAGTCGGGTGATGGGCACATGCACTGTTTTATGTTTGTTATGTAATTCATATGTGCAAAACCAATAAAAATATTTTTTTTTTAAAAAAACAATATATCCAACCCTCTCTGCAAATTCTGTTTTATTTTTTCCCCCCCATCAGCACCTAATACTTACAAAGTTTATTTCAGATCCTTGGACCCATTCTTCCTCGGGCATTGTAACACTGGCTGCCAAGCATTGATCATCATATTCTGAGAATTCCGAGGAGACAGCTAAGAATTTAAAAAAACACCCCAAGCCCCAAAGTTATATAAAATTAAATGGAAATTCCATGGAATATTTCTTTCGATAGAAATGACCTACTTTTGATCTCCTTAATTGTCATCAAGCGGCAACCATTCCATTAGACTCTAAATAGATTTTATATCGGATAACGGAGCTTTATGGAACCTAAGCTTGCTCTTTTCCTTGCCATTTGATATGGAAAAATGTTTAACTCCAGGAAGTAGCCTTTATCCTAGTGAGCAATACAGATTTTATACTAGCCCTGTTAGGTTGAATGCCTTGGGCATTCACAGAGGGCTGTGAAAATATGTACTGACCCCTCACATCCTGGACCCAAATTGTTTCAACTCCTACCCTCAAAACGTCGCTACAGAGCACTGCGCACCAAGACAACTAGACACAAGTCGCCCGAGTCTCCGGAGAGGGGCGGCATACAAGTCTAATAAATTATTATTATTATTAACTCTACGTTGTATACACTTACAGGGCTATACTCCTGTAAGTATAGTCACTGAATAAAAGATGGTTAAATTACTTGTAGTTTACAGCAGTGATTTTCAACCTTTTTTAAGCCGCGGCACATTTTTTACATTTACAAAACCATGGGGCACATTGAGGAGGGGGGGGGGGGGGGCTAAAAAAAGTTTGGACAAAAAAATTCTCTCTCTTTTCCTCCCTTTCGCTCTATTTCTCTCCCCCTCCCTCCCCCTTTCTTTCTCTCTTCCTTCTTTCCTCTTTTTTGCTCTTTCTCCCTCCCTCCCTCTATGTCTTTCTCTCTCCCACCTTCCCTCCCTCCCTCTCTCTTTCTTTCCTTCTCTCTCTCTTTCTCTCTCCCTCTCTTTCTTTCTTTCTCTCTTTCTTTCTCTCTCTTTCTCTGTTTTCTTTCTCTCTCTGTTGCTTGCTTGCTTTCTCTCCCTCTTGCTCTTTCTTTCTCTCTCTCTCTCTTGTTTTCTTTCTTTCTCTGAGCTTCGCGGCACACCTGACCATGTCTCGTGGCACACTGGTTGAAAAACACTGGTTTACAGGATGTCCAGGAGAAAAGCAGGTCATAGATGACATCATACCAAACGGCTAAGCCATGGAGAAATGTCAATAGCTGAGGAAGCAAGTTGTTGCCAGTTATGCTCATTTTTGCTTGACTCTGCCAGGCAGCGCAATCCGGGGTTTTTTACATGATTTTTCCCTGACTCGTAAACATTTTAATAGTTTGGATTTTTTCACAAATTCCCTGATAATTCCTTGATATTTTCTGAATCATTGATTTCCCTGATAATTCCCTGATTTCCCAGGTTTGCTGGACACCCTGAGTTTAAGTCTGGAATTTTATCCTTCATATCAGTGGAAGTGATGTGCCGGTGCTTGGAGGAGGCTGTTGGGGTCTGGATGGGTGCCAACAGACTCAAACTCAACCTGGATAAGACGGAGTGGCTGTGGGCTCTGCCTCCCAAGGACAATCCCATCTGTCCGTCCATAACCCTGGGGGGGGGGGAATTATTGACCCCCTCAGAGAGGGTCCACAACTTGGGCGTCCTTCTCGATCCATAGCTCACATTAGAGAAACATCTTTCAGCTGTGGCGAGAGGGACGTTTGCGCAGGTTCGCCTGGTGCACCAGTTGCGGCCCTATCTGGACCGGGACTCACTGCTCACAGTCACTCATGCCCTCATCACCTCGAGATTCGACTACTGTAATGCTCTCTACATGGGGCTACCTTTGAAAAGTGTTCGGAAACTTCCGATCATACAGAATACAGCTGCGAGAGCTATCATGGGCTTCCCAAAGCATGCCCATGTCACACCAACACTCCGCAGTCTGCATTGGTTGCCGATCAATTTCCGGTCAAATTCAAAGTGTTGGTTATGACCTATAAAGCCCTTCATGGCATCGGACCAGAATATCTCCGAGACCGCCTTCTGCCGCACGAATTCCAGCGACCGATTAGGTCCCAGAGAGTTGGCCTTCTCCAGGTCCCGTCGACTAAACAATGTCGTTTGGTGGGTCCCAGGGGAAGAGCCTTCTCTGTGGCGGCTCCGACTCTCTGGAACCAGCTCCCCCCGGAGATTAGAACTGCCCCCACCCTCATTGCCTTCCGTAAACTCTTTAAAACCCACCTTTGCTGCCAGGCATGGGGGAATTGAGATATCTCCCCCAGGCCTACACAATTTATGTATGGTATGTTTGTATGTATGTCTGATTAATAATGGGGTTTTTAAAATGTTTTTAAATTATTAGATTTGTTATGAATTGTTCTATTGCTGTTGTGAGCCGCCCCGAGTCTACGGAGAGGGGTGGCATACAAATCAAATCAAATCAAATCAAATCAAATAATCAATCAATCAATAACCCATCTCATATTTAACGGTACTCAGCCGTACCAGGCAAATGCCATGTAGGTGAAGCGTGCTTTCTAAAGTGGCATATGATGGCATTTACCATTAGCAATTTTCTACAAATGACAAAATCTTGATTTGCTACAAGCCACCATTAACTGGTAAATTCCTTTTTAAGACATCGGAGTCAAATGAAACAATTTCTTAGGAAAAGAACTTACATTCTTCCATCTCTGGGAGATAACCTAGAGAACTTTTAAAGCGTTTAGCTTTTCCAGGAAAGTCTTCTAAGAAATGCATTCTTCCATCTTTCTTTAAAGCCCCCGGGGCCCACGTCACACGCCTCCTTTTTTTAGCCTTAAATTAAGAATAGAATAAAAACAACCATACGCATCACACAATATGTACTCTGTCCTGAGTCTATTTGAGGCATAGAAATCTAATAAATAAATATATTGGCTAAGCTTTCCCATACTTCAAACATGGTGGGAATTTCTTAGCCAGCATGCAGGTTGAGGAATTCTGGGATGTGAAGTCTTAATATACTTCTACCAATCTGAAAAAGCACTTGATATAATAGATACATTATACCTATAATAAATAAAAGGACTACAATTTATTCTCTGTAGGATCAGGAACTCTAGTACAAACTGTTGTTGCAGTTTGGGCAAAAATATTGGCAATATGGATAAATAATAAGAATAAGGAGATTTATCATATTTCTTATATCCTCATAAGAATAAAAGACATTGCAGTGTTCCCTCGATTTTCGCGGGCTCGAACTTCGTGAAAAGAAATTGTAATTTAGGGGTTTAAAGTGTTAAGGGGAGGCTTGTGATACTGTTCATAGCCAAAACTAGTGTATTTACTTCCGCATCTCTACTTCACGGAAATTTGACTTTCGCGGGTGGTCTCGGAACGCATCCCCTGTGAAAATCGAGGGAACACTGTTCTACTAAAATTTAAACAAAACTTGGCTTATTCATCACCCCTTGGGATGTCCAACAACTTACTCCAGATATATTCACTGCATTCCACTGACTGGATAAAAATCTAAATTTTAATGGCCTGTTGAAAGGCTAAGAGAATGGGGGTTCTTTATGTTTACATAAACGTTGCTTATCCTCCCAAACATAATTCCAAAACAAACAAGCAATGTTTTCAGACTTTCTGCAAGATTTAATCTTCATATTTATCACCTGAAGCTCCCGTTCTCGCAAAAAAGAGGACGAAGTCACCAACATCTCTGTGAGCGCTCTTATCCTTTCTTGCTGTTCTTTCTGGACAGAATTCTTCTCTTCCAAGAGCTGGGCTAACTGATCTTTGGTATGAGAATGAGACGAAACCTAAAACAGAAGATACCAAGGCTGCTTATCATTCCGTCTTATGAATTTAATTGGTTCTGGGACGAGATTTGTAAGGTGAAATGTTTGTAAGATGAAACAATGTTTCCCATAGGAATCAACGGAAAAGCGATTAATGCGTGCAAGCCCAAAACTCACCCCTTTTGCCAGCCGAAGCGCCCGTTTTTGCGCTGCTGGGATTCCCCTGAGGCTCCCCTCCATGGGAAACCCCACCTCTGGACTTCCGTGTTTTTGTAATGCTGCAGGGGAATCCCAGAAGTGCAAAAATGGGCGCTTCGCTGGCAACAGAAGTCCGGAGGTGGGGTTTCCAGCGAGGGGAAACCCACCTCCGGACTTCCGTGTTTTTGTGATGCTGCGATTTCGATGAGGCTCCCCTTGCTGGGAAATCCCACCTTTGGACTTCTGTTGCCCGCAAAGTGCCCATTTTTGCGCTGCTGGGATTCACCTGCAGCATCGCCAAAACAGGGAAGTCCAGAGGTGGGGTTTCCCATGGAGGGGAATTCCCTCAGGGGAATCCCAGCAGCGCAAAAAGGTGGGGTTTCCCAGTGGCGGCGGCTTGGGTTTGTAAGTGAAAATAGTTTGGAAGAAGAGGCAAAAAAATCTTAAATCCCGGGTTTGTATCTCGAAAAGTTTGTATGACGAGGGGTTTGTAATACGAGGTATCACTGTATATTGTTATATTTAATGTTGTACGCTGCCCTGAGTCGCCTTGAGAAGGGCAGCAGAGAAATCTAATAAATAAATAAATAAACAAACAAACAAACAAACAAATAACTGTTCAGTTTCTTCACTGTTTCTTAAAAATTCTGTTCAGACTCTCATCCTCCTCCTAACCCTAGATACATTCTCCACCACCACCCAAGTTTTTCAATTTGTCCTAATTCTTTTGCCAGATTCAACTGAAATGAAGGTAGCATCTAAACATACCTAACGAACCACTGATTCTCTTGGAAGGCAATCAAGTTCAAAGTTTTGTGACATGCACCATTCAAGAAACTGGACAATTAACAGGGAAACTTTGAAGGGCATGCTCTCTGATGGATTTGGCCTGTTGGCCTGGGAAACTCCATTCCAATCCATTTAGCCTTATCCAATCCATTTGGCCTTCTCCGGGTCCCGTCGTCTAAACAATGTCGTTTGGCGGGCCCCAGGGGAAGAGCCTTCTCTGTGGCGGCCCCGGCCCTCTGGAACCAACCCCTCCGGAGATTAAAACTGCCCCCACCCTTCCTGTCTTTCGTAAACTACTCAAGACTCACTGATACCGCCAGGCATGGGGGAGTTGAGACACCTTTCCCTCAGGCTTTTTTATACTGTTTTATGTTTGGTATGAATGTGCTGTTTGGTTTTTTAAATAATGATAGGGTTTTATATGTTTTTAATATTAGATTTGTTCCACTGCTATATTGTTTTTATTGCTGTTGTGAGCCGCCCCGAGTCTTCGGAGAGGGGCGGCATACAAATCTAATACATAAAATAAATAAATAAATTTAAACGAGACAACTTACTTCTTCCAGTTGGCGTTTCAAATCTTCTATTTCGTTACGGTATCTCTTCAGAAGAGCCTCATCATCAAGAACTTCATTGACTATCGGGGTATTCTTCATATTTTTAGCTGTATTAGCAAACTAGAAGAGGCAAAATAGGTAGAGAAGGCGAGTAATATAACAAAAATCAGTATAATAAAAAAAAAATATTTACAAACCAAAAAACATGCCATCCTTACTGGATATTTCTGCTCTAGTATATATTGCTTTCCTTAGGAAGAGTTCCCTTTGATGGCATCATATGTAAATAAAATTGAGAAATAGGTAAAACAATTGGGGGTTAGGGTTACCTCTCTCATTTGATGATTTACTATGGAAGAATTCCAGGATAGAATCAGCCAATTAGTCTAATAATTCATTAGACCAATTTATAGATTGGCACCTGGAAGGCCATAAATTTCTACCTGGTACTACTACTCTTAGGTCTATTTCTGAACAAATCTCTGTTTGAGCTGATACACCAAATAATACTTTTTAAGCTCTCTGTCTCTAAGGAGTACCAATACATCTCTACAAGCTTTTAAAAGAGATTTGTAGTGAGGCGGATTTTAGAAGATATACGAAAATGCAACAAATCAACAAAATAAAAGTAGAATACAGGGTTCCCTCAGTTTTCGCGGGGGATGCGTTCCGAGACCGCCCGCGAAAGTCCAATTTCCGTGAAGTAGAGATGTGGAAGTAAATACACTATTTTTGGCTATGAACAGTATCACAAGCCTTCCCCTAACACTTTAGAAACATAGAAACATAGAAGACTGACGGCAGAAAAAGACCTCATGGTCCATCTAGTCTGCCCTTTTACTATTTCCTGTATTTTATCTTGCAATGGATATATGTTTATCCCAGGCATGTTTAAATTCAGTTACTGTGGATTTCCCAACCACGTCTGCTGGAAGTTTGTTCCAAGGATCTACTACTCTTTCAGTAAAATAATATTTTCTCAAGTTGCCTTTGATCTTTCCCCCAACTAACTCCAACTGACTTTAAACCCCTAAACTGCAATTTCTCATTCCCTTAGCAACCATTTAGATTATTACTCACCATGTTTATTTATTAAAGTTTATTAAAAAAAATATTTATTAAAGGCGGATGAAAGTTTGGCGATGACATATGACGTCATCGGGAGGGAAAAACCGTGGTATAGGGAAAAGACCTGCGAAGTATTTTTTAATTAATATTTTTGAAAAACCGTGGTATAGACTTTTCCCAAAGTTCGAAGCCGCGAAAATCGAGGGACCACTGTATACTCATACTTTTCCACATAGCACAATAGTTGGGGGGAGTATTTATAAAAAATAATCGTATGAATGAATAACTACAGTAAATCGTTTTGAAGGGACAACTGCTGTTTTCACTTTTCTCCTTGTGCTTATCTAAACCCAAAATGTCCTTCCAGCAAGAATATTTAAAAATTACCTGGAGAGTGCTAAGTGTTTCTTCTAAAGATGCTGGCGTAATTGTACATATGATAACAGTTTTTGCATTTCCGCCTAAGGAGTTCTGGAGAATTCTTGTTAGCTTACTGTCCCTATAGTTGATAAAACCTCTGATCCAAAGAGAGAGAGAGAGAAAAAAACAAATTGGTTCAAGAGCCCACTCATTATCTTTAGAGAAAGTGAAAACACGAATCAATAATAAAACTACCCTGTTTCCCCGATAGTAAGACACCCCCGATTGTAAGACGTATCGGGGGTTTCAGGGGGGTCGGCTAATATAAGCCGTACCCCGAAAGTAAGACATATGTCTTACATTCGGGGAAACACGGGGGTATTGCCGCCTCCCTCTCATCTAGCTGCGCGCCGCCTCCTGCCCATACGTCACCGCGCCGTCCCCTGCACTTGTCACTGCCGCCTCCTGCTTAAAATACGGTAATGCACACAGTATTAATCATACATCAGTAAAACATACACACTGGCATACTGGGATATCATCTGCTGTTTTGTGGTGAATACAATACTGTTCAGGTTGTTAATAAATGTTAATTTTATGGTTAAAACAAAAAATTTGACAATTTTTTTTCCAATATAAGACATACCCCGAAAGTAAGACATAGTGGGGCTTTTGGGGATAAAAAGAAAGTAAGACACTGTCTTACTTTTGGGGAAACACGGTATCTAGATGAAAAAAATATGAAAAAAACGCCTGTGGGAAAGGGGAGATTCGGAGCTCCCCAAACCTTTGCTGCTCTAGTTGAAACAGAAATTATTCTTTCCTTACCCAGACTGATCATCGCAAAGTTTCTTGATAACTTGGCCCAAGATGAAGAGGCTCCGGTTAATATTACACCCTTCTTTAAGTCGAATCCCTAAGCACATAATAAAAAGCACCACTTCAATCATTGCTATCCTGATTTATGGCATATCATATGGCATCACAGCTATAGAATTATCAAAAGATCTCACTGAGAAGTGAACACATACCTTCAGCTCCTGTTTGGCTGGCTCTCTCACTTCCTGCCAGGTCTACAAAATTCTGAAATATTGAGACAGAATTTGTTATGCTTGATTTTATTTATTATTATTTATTAGATTTGTATGCTGCCCCTCTCCGTAGACTCCGGGCGGCTCACAACAACAATAAAATAATGTATAACAAATCTAATAATTTAAAATCACTAAAAAACCCTTATTAAAAAGCAAAAAAACATACACACAACATACCATACATAAACTATATAGGCCTGGGGGAGATGTCTCAATTCCCCCAAGCCTGACGGCAGAGGTGGGTTTTAAGAAGTTTACAAAAGGCAAGGAGGGTGCGGGCAATTCTAATCTCCGGGGGGAGCTGGTTCCAGAGGGTCGGGGCCGCCACAGAGAAGGCTCTTCTTCTGGGGTCCCGCCACAAACGACATTGTTTAGTCGATGGGACCCGGAGAAGGCCAATTCTGTGGGACCTAACCGGTCGTTGGGATTCGTGCGGCAGAAGGCGGTCCTGGAGATATTCTGGTCCGGTGCCATGAAGGGCTTTATAGGTCATAACCAACACTTTGAATTGTGACTGGAAACTGATTGGCAACTAATGCAGACTGCAGAGTGTTGGTGTAACATGGGCATACCTAGGGAAAGCCCATGATTGCTCTCGCAGCTGCATTCTGCATGATCTGAAGTTTCCGAACATTCTTCAAAGGTAGCCCCATGTAGAGAGCATTGCATTTAAACTATTCCGCCTTCAGTGGAACTTGCTGAAGCGCAGAATCAAATATTAGAACTGATGAGCCAAACTTACTGAAATTCAGAAAGCACCAATGCATAAAAAATAGCAAGTGTTATCCATGTGGTCCCAAGTTCAGCTTATGGTCACTCACTCACACATTCACAGTGCTAAAAAAATGGCTACGTTCAAATCACTTTCAAGCCAACACCGAGGCACCAACCGGTCTTTAGAGCACACTGAACTTAAAATAATAGCAAACTTTGTTAGATTGTTTAGGGAAAATATATCATCCACAAAACAAACTTAATACAGAGTAAGGTGTGAGTAGTGACAGCAATGGACTATTCAGACAAATAAACCAGTCTAGTAAATATAAAGTATATATACTGCTCAAAAAAATAAAGGGAAAACTCAGATAACACATCCTAGATCTGGATGAATGAAATATTCTCATTGAATAATTTGTTCTGTACAAAGTTGAATGTGCACGACAGCATGTGAAATTGATTGTCAGTCAGTGTCGCTTCCTAAGTGGACAGTTTGATTTCACAGAAGTTTGATTTACTTGGAGTTATATTGTGTTGTTTAGTATTCCCTTTATTTTTTTGAACAGTGTATATTATACAGTAGAATAATCTCTATACAATCCAAATCACAAATAGAATCCCAATATCAAATATAAACCAGGTACAATGATCCCCCGAGTTTCGCGCTCTCGATCATTGCTAATCGCTATATCGCGATTTTTCCACCCGGAAGTAAAAACACCATCTGCGCATGCGCGCCCCTTTTTTCTATGGCCACGCATGCGTAGATGGTGGAGTTTGCGTTCCCCGGGCAGATCAGCTGCTGGGCGGCTTCCCTGGGTCTTCCCCCTCTTGCTGGCGGGAGGGCGAGCGGCGGGCATCAGCGAGGAGCCGGGGTTTCCCCTTTGCGTGGGCGGCCAGTAAGACCCCAGCGCCGCTTTCCAGCTGAGTCCCGAAGCCAAACGCGGAAGTTCGCCTTTGCCGTCTGGCTTCAGGACTCAGCTGGGAAGCGGCGCGAGCGAACGGCGTGGGCGGGCGAAGGGCGGGCGAGCGGCAGCGAGGAGTTTGCGTGGGCGGTGGGGAAACCCCAGCGCCGCTTCCCAGCTGAGTCCCGAAGCCAAACGCGGAAGTTCGCCTTTGCCGTCTGGCTTCAGGACTCAGCTGGGAAGCGGCGCGAGCGAACGGCGTGGGCGGGCGAAGGGCGGGCGAGCGGCAGCGAGGAGTTTGCGTGGGCGGTGGGGAAACCCCAGCGCCGCTTCCCAGCTGAGTCCCGAAGCCAAACGCGGAAGTTCGCCTTTGCCGTCTGGTTCAGGACTCAGCTGCTGCAAGCGAGCAGCCGGGCGAACGGGCAAGCGGCAAGCGATCTTGGGGTTTCCCCATTGCCCAGGCAAAGGGGAAACCCCAAGATCGCTTGCCGCTTGCCCGTTCACCCGCCTGCTCGCTTGCAGCGCCACAGCAGCGAGGAGCCGGGCGGGCGGGCGAACGGGCAAGCGATCTTGGGTTTTCCCCGTTGCCTGGGCAACGGGGAAACCCCATCTTCGGCTCCTCGCTGCTGCCGCGCTGCGGAGCAGATCAGCTGTTGGGCGGCCGAAGGGGTCTTCCCCGCCGCCCACACGCAAACTCCACCATCTGCGCATGTGCGGCCATGGAAAACAGGACGCGCATGCGCAGATGGTGTTTTTACTTCCGTGCCGCTACATCGCGAGTTTACGATTATCGCAAGGGGTCTTGGAACGGAACCCTCGCGATAATCGGGGGATCACTGTATATCACCACACAGCTCTATAATACAGTAACTATCAAAAATACTCCCCCCCAAACAGGAACTCCATTAGCTCCCACTTCTCTTAAAGATATATCAATTAAACATACAGTGGTACCTCGGTTCTCGACCACAATTCGTTCCAGAAGTGTGGTCGAGAACTGATTTGGTCGAGTACCGAATTAATTTATCCCATAGGAAATAATGGAAATGGATTTAATTGGTTCCCAGCCCCTGTTGACTCGCTGGGAACCAATTAAATCTATTTTCTTTATTTCCTATGGGATAAAAAATCTGAGAGCTGTATAAGCGCTCCAAGCTGCAGGAAGGGTGGGGGCGGCTGCAATCCCGGCAGCTTCGGGGGTCTCCTTTCCTCAGTGCTTCGTCTTGTTACCTGTAGGTAGCTGTACCAACTTTTTCCTTCCCGGCGGCGGCAACGGCTTCCCTTCGAGTAGCAACAGCGCCGGGAACGTTACGTAATGAAGGGACGCTGCTGGAGTGGTGGCAACTGCTGAGATGGCTCCGGCGGCTTCCCTTCATCACGTGACGTTCCTGGCGCTGTTGCTCCTCGAAGGGAAGCCGCCACCATTGCCGCCACCGGGAAGGAGAAAGTTGGTGCAGCTGCCTACAGGTAACAAGATGAAGCACTGAGGAAAGGAGCCCCCTGAAGCTGTCGGGATTGCAGCCGCCCCCAGCGATAACATTTCGGATACTGAACAAAATTTTCTGTTGCTGTTCAGTATCCGAATTTTTGTTCGGATACCGAAAGAAATTTTTGCTGAAAATTTTGTTCGGTATCCGAAACGTATGACAACCAAGGCATTCGAGAACCGAGGTACCACTGTATATTGATAGTTTATATGTATTGTTATACCCAACATAGTATCATACAAGGCACTGACAAACTTTACTGGCGACAATGGATATATTTGCTCTTTCACCCGTGTGCACTTAGCCACATCCTCAACTTGGCGTGGCAGGCACCAGCCAGGGGACAGAAATTGTGAAGTCGGGTCTAAAGATGATAAAGAGTGTGTGGGCTTCAGGACCCTTCTATCCCCCTTGCTTTGTTCTGGTAGCTGTTGATGGGACTTGGAAAAGTGTTTCCCATGGGGTCAGGCCCAATTTCTTTTGTCTGATTCAGGGGGAATTTATTAGCCTATCTGTTGTGGTTGGCTCTGGCCCAGCTCCTGCCCCAGGGAATGTGGAGGTGGAGGCAGGGGAAACGTCAACATGTCCTAGGCCTGTTTTGTTGCCGGCAGTCAGGGAGTCCAGTTTCCTTGGACGAAGAAGGTGGGGGTGACTTGGAAGAGGGGGGCTTGGCACGTAGCCCAGGAAGCCAATCTCCATTATCTTCGGTCGATTAGGATGAGGAAGTGTTAGACCCACACATGCGCAGAATTATGCATCGAAGAGACCAATTGAGGAAATATTACAGGAGATAAGAGAGGCCACCTATGTTTGGGTGGGGCTCCAGTAATTAGAGCTGCTGCTATAAATAGCAGCATGCTAGTTTGGCCATTGTGGAAGATTATCTGATCGCAGTTCTTCAGGATCGTGCCTCGCTGTGTCTGAACTTTGTGGATTTTTCACGCCCTTGACACCAAAGCAGAGCAAAGTGTGTTTGTGTTTCACTTCGTGGGAAGAAGGAGGGCTGTGACGTTTCTTCACAGCTACTAGCTAAGTACTTAAGGACTGATTAAGGGACTTGTACAGCCAACAAGGTTGTTTTGGGGAAGAGTGCTCTTTGCAATACAAAAAGGGTGCTTTGTTTCTTTGGAACCTTGTGATAAAGGACATTGTTTTGAATTTTCAAACGTGTGTGTGTGTCTGAAATTTGTACCCGTGAATTTTCGGGAGGCTTCTACCAGAGAGCCCGGCGGAACACTATCCAGGCTGAGTATAAATCAGAACATAACTCTTACTTAATGTTTATAAAAAGTTACATCAGAATACTATCATATCCCACTTATAGTATTTGAACCTGTGACATCTTACAAGTGACTCACCAAATGAGAAACCATTACAGCTCCTTCGTAACTTGAGCCAGAAGTATGCTTTTCTTTACTTTCAATAATCTTAAAAAAAAAAGATATCATAAACCAGATTTAAAAACATATTTATACATTAGAGCAGTGTTTCCCAACCTTGGCAACTTGAAGATATCTGGACTTCAACTCCCAGAATTCCCCAGCCAGCATTCGCTGGCTGGGGAATTCTGGGAGTTGAAGTCCAAGTTAGTAATCACTTACCATTCTAAAAATTGTATGAGAACGGCTGCTTTTTTCATTCATTTTAGTCTCTCCATAGTGCCTGTTTTCTGTTTAGAAGAAAAATTAGATACACATTATTCTGACACGGGACTTCCTCTTCTGACTCTCTTTTCCCATAAAATAGAACTCAGCAGATCATCCCATACCCAATGAACTACATAGCCTAAAACTTCCATTCCACCTCTTGCTATTTTGCAAGAAATAAAAAAACCCACCCCTTTCAATTTTGTACTTCTTTTTTGGGAATTCTTATAGCAGCCCTTTATTTCCCCCCAAGTCACAGATCATCATTAGTGTTGGGCGAACTCAATGACGTTCAGGTTCAGCGAACTTATCCGAACTTGGCGGCGGAGTTCGGGTAAGTTCGCCGAACCTGAACAGCAGCAGCGCCACTGCGGCGTCCTTTTCTGCAAAAATAAACAAGGAGGTGGGGAATCCCACGATGGGATTCCGGGGGCGGGGCTTTGACATCACGGAGACTCCTTCCTGGCCGGCCAAAACAGGAAGTTGAGATGGAAATAAAGCCACGGGCCAGGAAGGCGTCTCCGTGATGTCAAAGCCCCGCCCCCAGAATCCCATCATGGGATTTCCCTACTTCCTTGTTTATTTTTGCAGAAAAGGACGCCGCAGTGGGGCTGCTGCTGTTCGAGTTCGTCGAACTTACCCGAACTCCGCCGCCCGGGAGGAGAGTGGGGAATCCCATGATGGGATTCCAGGGGCGGGGCTTTGACATCACGGAGATGCCTTCCTGACCGGCCAAAACAGGAAGTTGAGATGGAAATAAAGCCACGGGCCAGGAAGGCGTCTCCGTGACGTCAAAGCCCCGCCCCCGGAATCCCATCGTGGGATTCCCCACTTCCTTTTGCTTGCAGCGCCACTGTGGTGTCCTTTTCCGTAAAAATAAAAGGAAGCAAAAGGAGGTGGGGAATCCCACGATGGGATTCCGGGGGCGGGGCTTTGATGTCACGGAGACTCCTTCTTGGCCCGTGGCTTTATTTCCTCCTCAACTCCCCGTTTCAGCCAGCCAGGAAGGAGTCTCCGTGATGTCAAAGCTCCGCCCCTGGAATCCCATCGTATGCCGCTCCGAGTCTGCGGAGAGGGGCGGCATACAAATCTAAATAAATAAATAAAATAAATAAATTCCCCACTCTCCTCCTGGGCGGCGGCGCTTCGTGGTGTTGGAGCGAACGCCAAACCCGAACTTTTAAAAAAGAAGGACAAATTTCCCATAGTGTTAGGAACTAAACCTTCAATTCTGGTGCCTTGGAACCTATTTTTACAATCTGACCAATCAGGTGTTTACAGTGGGGGTGTCCCTCTGACCTTCCTGCCAATCAGCTTAAAGCTCTGTCAGGAGAATTGGCACTAGACTTATGGTTGGAGGTCACCACAACATGAGGAACTGTATCAGTAGTTTTTTTCTCAGTGCAGAAACTGTACTGAGTAGTAGATGCTTGGAACAAACTTCCAGCAGACGTGGATGATAAATCCACAGTGACTGAATTTAAACATGCCTGGGATAAATATATATCCATCCTAAGATCAAATACAGGAAATAGTATAAGGGCAGACTAGATGGACCATGAGGTCTTTTTCTCCGTCAGTCTTCTATGTTTCTACTAAGGGGTCGCATCATTAGAAAGGTTGAGAATCTTTATCAGGTAGCAAAACTTACTTTCTCCTTTCTTCAGCCAGCTCATCACCTGTTCAGGTGAAATGACTACTTCTTCATTCAGATCTTCAACATAGATCGTCCTCTGCAAGAGAGTGAAGCATTTGGTTATTATTACACCAATCAACATTCTTTATCAGTTTTGAGTACAGTGATACCTCATCTTACAAACGCCTCATCATACAAACTTTTCGAGATACAAACCCGGGGTTTAAGATTTGTTTGCCTCTTCTTACAAACTATTTTCACCTTACAAACCCACCGCCACCTCTGGGATGCCCTGCCTCCAGGCTTCCGTTGCCAGCGAAGCACCCGTTTTTGCGCTGCTGGGATTCCCGAGGCTCCCCTCCATGGGAAACCCCACCTCTGGACTTCCGTGTTTTTGCGATGCTTCAGGGGAATCCCAGCAGCGCAAAAACGGGCGCTTCGCTGGCAATGGAAGTCCGTAGGTGGGGTTTCCCAGCGAGGGGAGCCTCAGTGAAATCACAGCATCACAAAAACACAGAGGTCCGGAGGTGGGGTTTCGAGGACTTCGGTGTTTTTGCAATGCTGCAATGTCACTGATGCTCCCTTCGCTGGGAAACCCCACCTACGGACTTCCGTTGCCAGCGAAGCGCCCGTTTTTGCGATGCTGGGATTCCCCTGCAGCATCGCAAAAACACGGAAGTCCAGAGGTGGGGTTTCCCATGGAGGTGAGCCTCAGGGGAATCCCAGCAGCGCAAAAACGGGCGCTTCGGCTGGCAAAAGGGGTGAATTTGGGTCTTGCACACATTAATCACTTTTCCATTGATTCCTATGGGAAACATTGTTTCGTCTTACAAACTTTTCACCTTAAGAACCTCGTCCCGGAACCAATTAAGTTTGTAAGACAAGGTATCACTGTATTGTGCCTTGTACTCGATACATAATTGGGTTCAACGTTTGATTTAACCATGAATAAAACCTTCAGAAAGCCCTGGCCAGCCCGGGAACAACCCAAGAGATGTGGATTTGTCCAGCCTCAAGTACTTACATTGATGTCTTCCCGAACAACCAATGACTTCTTTTTCCTAATGTTACTGCAGAGCAAGTCTTGTATGGTTTCATTATGAATTTCCATGTATGATATACGGAGCAGGAATTCCCTATCTGGAATCTAAAAGTTATGAGATATAGAGTAGAATTATTTTATTGGCCAAGTGTGATTGGACACACAACAATTTGTCTTCGGTACATATGCTCTCAGTGTACATAAAAGAAAATATAGATTTGTCAAGAATCATGAGGCACAACACTTAATGATCGTCATAGGGGTCAAATAAGCAATGAAGAAACAATATTAATAAAAATCTTAAAGATGCAAGCATCAAGTTAGAGTTATACAGTCATAAGTGGGAAGAAATGGGTGATAGGAATGATTTCATTCATCAATACGTCTGAAGACAACTTGTTCCATAGATCAATTTTTATTGTCAATGCCATTAATCACAAAGCTCTCATTTTTGCATTCCCAGCCATGCATGGAGATGGAAAACCAGAGGAAGGGGGACTCTCTGGTAATCCTCCGTTCATTTTCTTGTAGCCTCTGGGATGGTAATTGTTAGTATGTCTCGGTGCAGCCTTGTGCGAAACCGTCGACATACACAGAGCAGAGTTATTGCAAGGGTGTAGTTGTGTGTTCCAGCCAGTGAAAGACACAGACTCCCAGCGACCGATTAGGTCCCACAGAGTTGGCCTTCTCCGGGTCCCGTCGACTAAACAATGTCGTTGGCGGGTCCCAGGGGAAGAGCCTTCTCTGTGGCGGCCCCGACTCTCTGGAACCAGCTCCTCCCGGAGATTAGAACTGCCCCCACCCTCATTGCCTTTCGTAAACCCCTTAAAACCGCCCCGAGTCTACGGAGAGGGGCGGCATACAAATCTAATAAATAAATAAAAATAAATAAATAAATAAAACCTACCTTTGCCGCCAGGCATGGGGGAACTGAGATATCTCCCCCAGGCCTATACAATTTATGTATGGTATGTTTGTATGTATGTCTGCTTAATAATGGGGTTTTTTAATATGTTTTTTAAATTATTAGATTTGTTACAAATTGTTTTACTGTGTTGTGAGCCGCCCCAAGTCCACGGAGAGGGGCGGCATACAAATCTAAATAATAATAATAATAATAATAATAATAATAATAATAATAATACTTAGTATTTAACAGAGTATTATTTACATATATACAACACAAAGTAGCAAAAGATAACAAACTGCATACAGCTAAGAACATCGCAAAGTAAACTCCCCCCAGAGGGAAAAGTACTGGCGCCCTCTTATGGCAAAACCAGTCAAAGCTCTTAAAGACATAATACAACTTTACAGTATAGACTACCATTGGTAGTTTTCTACATGGCAACCCCAAAACAGGTGAGTACCATGTACTAACAGTAATCATGACATACAGCCTGAAAAAACACTGGCGTGAGAAACTAGGAGCTCAAAAACAGTTTCAATACCAGTCACCCCCATTTCTGCAAAAGCCTTGGGCAGCTGAAATATAAACATTCATTAGAATCACTTACCCTGCAGATTGTATTGAAGACATCGTTAATTGCCATGGGTAAGATACCTGGAGCATCTTTGGTACCCAAGATTGTATATGTTTTGCCTGAAGCTGTCTGACCGTAAGCAAAAACAGTGCCTAAAAATAAGCAGAATGATTAGTTCAAATTAATAGCCACCTGCAGAAATATGCACAAGGATTATTATTTATTAAAGTACCATGATATCCATGGATTGCAGAGTTGATAATAGGAGCAGTCACGCCTTGGTAGACTTCCTTCGTACTGTTGTTAGAGTGGAACACACGATCTTCAAAAGAAAGCAAAAAGTTTGGTCAGTTCCTGAAAAATCATCAGGCTAATATAGGTACTCCTCGATTTGTAACCATTCATTTAGTGACTACCATTTTTTTGGATTTTATACACCAAGATTTTGAAGAAGTAAACAAAAAGAAATCTTTTTTTTTTTTGCCCTCCCTAACCTCCAGAATCACTCTACAGGCCTCCCAAGCCCCATTTTCATAAAGTACATAAGTCTTAAAGTTTAGTATGGCATTTTCAATTAACCAAGATATTCCATTTGTGAATTTTCCTATTACTTTTGTTGTGGTTAGCTCTGGCCCAGCTCCTGCCCCAAGGAATGTGCAGGTGGATGTGGGGAAAACATCCACATGCCGCAGGCCTGTTTTGCTCCCGATGGAATCTGCCGACGAAGCCTCCTCTGACCAAGGAAGCGTGAGTGACAGGGAAGAGGGGAGTTTGGCAGACAGCCCAGGAGGAGATCAATCATCTGTATCATCCTTGGATTCTGAACAAGAATTAATGACACATCCACACATGCGTAGAGTGATGCATAGGAGACAACAACTGAAGGATTATTACAAGAGAAAATGAGGCCACCTGTGGTTGGGTGGGGCTGCTGTAATCAGTGCTACAGATATAAGTGCAACCTGGTGTTTTAGTCTCATGGCAGTTTATCTGATTCATTGTTTCGTCAAGATCGTGGTTTTTGTGCTGTTTAAGACTGTGTGTGGACTCTCTGGACTTTAGAATTGGACTCAATTTCCCAGTTATTGGGTGAGCAATTGGATTGCATTTAACCTGTGCCTTGTGTGTACCAGAAAATCCCTTTGACATTTAAAAAGGGAACTGTTTCTGTTTTTCTGTTTATAAAAACTTTTGTGTTTTCCTTTTATCGTGTGGTGTATGTCTTCCTGGACTAATTACCCTGTAATTACGGGCGGTTGAAACACGCCGGCAGAACAACTTTACATATACTAAATAACAACAGAGTTGGAAGGGACCTTGGAGATCTAGTCCACCACCCTGCTTAGGCAGGAAACTCTACACTATTTCAGAGAGATGTTTATCAAACATCTGCTTAAAAACTTCCAGTGTTGGGGCATTCACAACTTCCGGGGGCTGGCTGTTCCACTGATTAACCGTTCTGACTGTCTGGAAATGTCTCCTTAGTTCTAAGTTACTTCCCTCCTTGTTTAGTTTCCACTCATTGCTTCTTGTTCTACCCTCAGGTTCTTTGGAGAATAGGTTAACTCCTTTGTGGCAACCCCTGAGACATTGGAACACTGCTATCATGTCTCCCCTGGTCCTTCTTTTCATTAAACTAGTTCCTGTAACCGTTCTTCGTATGCTTTAGCCTCCAGTCCCCTAATCATCTTTGTTGCTCTTCTCTGCACTTTTTCTAGAATCTCAACATCCTTTTTGCATCGTGGTGACCAAAACTGAATGCAGTATAGTGTTCCCTTGCTTTTCGTGGGGAATGCGTTCCGAGACTGCCCGCGAAAGTTGAATTTCCGCGAAGTAGAGATGCGGAAGTAAATACACTATTTTTGGCTATGAACAGTGTCACAAGCCTTCCCATAACACTTTAAACCCCTAAATTGCAATTTTCCATTCCCTTAGCAACCATTCAGATTATTACTCACCATGTTCATTTATTAAAGTTTATTAAAAAAAATATTTATTAAAGGCAGACGAAAGTTTGGCAATGACATATGACGTCATCGGATGGGAAAAACCGTGGTAAAGAGAAAAAACCCGCAAAGTATTTTTTAATTAATATTTTTGAAAAACCGTGGTATAGACTTTCCGCAAAGTTCGAACCCGCGAAAATCGAGGGAACACTGTATTCCAGATGTGGCCTTACAAAGTGGTATTAACACTTCACGTGATCTTGATTCTATCCCTCTGTTAATGCAGCCTAGAACTGTGTTGGCTTTTTTGGCAGCTGCTACACACTGAAAACGTGCATACTCATGCTGAAAAGCACACAAACACACATTCCAGGAGTTATCAAGAGCTTACCAAAGACAAATGACCTGGTTCCATCTATTTGTGATACAGTGCAGTCTTCACTTTTCCATGAAACCTGTCCTTTTTCATTAAGATCTTCATGTTCTCTGGAAGGACAAATCAGACGTTTTCAGGTCAGAAGATTATTTCAGGAATGAAGAGAAATCTTTCCCTTAAAAATGGATATGCCTCCTTAATGAGCTTTAAGTTGGTGGATCTCACCCAGATAAGGTTTATACTTTCTTGACATCAGAAACTTTTGGAAAATGCATACTACACTCTCAGATGGTGTGTAAACTATATAGAACAGAAAGGTCAGATCTGAATTGAAACCATCCAGATCATAGTTTAATATTAAACATTTCACTATACTGTCATATATATACCTCTACTTAAGAACTTAATTTGTTCTGTGACCAGGTTCTTAAGTAGAAAAGTTTGTAAGTAGAAGCAATTTCCCATAGGAATCAATGTGAAAGCAAATAATGTGTGCAAACCCATTAGGAAAGAAATAAAACCTCGGAATTTGGGTGGGAGGAGAAGGAAGAAGGTGAGGTGAGGGGAATAAAAAAAATCCAAAACTTTAAGGCTTAAAAAAAATGGCAGGAAACTGGCTGGGCCTTCGTGCTGCTCTCAAATTTCCTGGGAAATTTTTCTGGGCTCAGGTTCTTAAGTAGAAAATGGTTCTTAAGAAAAGACAAAAAAATCTTGAACACCCAGTTCTTATCTAGAAAAGTTCTTAAGTAGAGGCGTTCTTAAGTAGAAGTACCACTGCGTCTGTGTGTGTGTATGTATGTATGTATATGTATGTATGTGTGTGTATATATAAACATGTGATACACACACACACACATACATGTACATACACACATGGTTTTATATTGCATTGGCATACTTCAGTCTCAAAAGACCATGGTATCATACTCTGGATTCCCCAGAGCTTGAAGCCTGGGTAGGTTAGTATGGAAGACAGATCTGCTACTTGGATAACAGTCCATCCATTATTACATACATACATATATATATGGTTTTATTTATTTATTAAAATTTACAAATTAAAAATATATACCTCACAATAATCTTTTACAGATCTTTATCCATTTTCTTATATTTCTTATTTTACAATATTAGTATATACATTGTGTTTATTTATATTTAAAAGGATAAATAGATGGAAAGGTATAAGTATATAAATATATATATATATATATTTATATTTTATTCTCTATATAATATGTATTCAAATCCCCGTAAGGGTATGGCTAGCTGATGAGAGCAAAATAGCTTGACATAAGTCATATTTTATATGAAATAGACGTGTATGTGTTTATACATACACCTATGTTGTGGTGAAATGTTTAATATTAAACTCTGATCTGGGTGGTTTCAATTCAGGTCTTTGTTTGAAATGCACTCATTATGGAGAATAGCTGTCTGGTTGCATAGACTTGATGGCACTTAATCGATCTGAAAAGGGACAGGGCGGGTCAGTGGTTAAGACGCTGAGCTTGTCGATCAAAACTTTCATAAGATCCGAACCACAAGGGGAAATTGGCAACCCATCTCTAAACCTAATAACACAGGCAAACCTACCTTGCAATAAGCGGCCGCACTCTCACGCAAACGGTAACGCCGCCTTCCTCCGCCATCTCGTCTCGCTTCCAAGTAGCGGCACTTTTCAAATTTAGCGTCATATATTTAAATTGTCCCGCAGGCCTCTTCCGATTGGTCGATTGGCGAGGCAAGACGCGTTTCCACACCCAAAGGCAGACTGAACCATTATTCCAGAGGGGGGGGGTAGTGTCGCAAAGGGTGAATGCATTCTAAGCTCTTGAGGGGTAGTATGGAAGAAAATGGATGTATTCTATTTTTATTTATTTAAAAAATAAAATACCTACCTTTGCTTCCATACTACCCCTCAAGAGCTTGGAATGCATTCGCCCTTTGGGACACTCCGCCCCCTCTGGAATAATGGTTCAGTCCGCCTTTGGGAGGAAACGCGTCTTGCCTCGCCAACCGACCAATCGGAAGAGGCCGGGGGGGAGGATTTTAATATGTTGACGCTCAATTTAAAACGTTTCCTCCCAGAGGCGGACTGAATCATTATTCCAGGGAGGGGGGGTGTCGCAAAGGGCGAATGCATTCCAAGCTCTTGGGGGGGGGGTGGGTATGGAAGAAAAGGGATGTACAGTACTGTAATTAATCGTTATTAGATGTGAAGTCCACGGTGTGTGGATCCCGAACGCTTTTTTCCCTGCGAGCAAAA
The DNA here is from genome assembly GCF_031021105.1 of Erythrolamprus reginae. NCBI lineage: Eukaryota > Metazoa > Chordata > Lepidosauria > Squamata > Dipsadidae > Erythrolamprus > Erythrolamprus reginae. The sequence continues at coordinate 78,906,629 of NC_091956.1, read as the reverse complement.
GCGTGTGTGTGTTTGTATGTGGGTATGATTGATTGTGTTTAGAAGAAAGGAAGGAATGGCGAAGATTTAGATGTTTAGGAGGACAAGTTTGGAAAATAAGGATGACGAGGATTTGTGTAAAATATATTTTCTTTGGAATAATATGGACAATATGTATATTGCCATCTCATATTTGTGAAAATCTGCATTGTCCTTTTGTCTTATTGCATCTGGCTGTAAACAAGGCTTGTGAGTTAAGATCGCCACCAATTCCATATTTAAGAAATTGTTTCCTTATTGAAATAAAATAGTTAATAAGCTATTGAACTTTACCCTTTTTGTATTGATGATATATTACAACTGCTGGAAACAAATTTAATTTAAAATTGAGATTTATTGCTATTCCAAACTGCTTTTAAATAAATATATCTATTCGCACACATATATATATATGTTTAATTTTTGGTCTACTCCTCAAAGGTACTATAAATAATCAATGTTTTATGCAATAGTATCTATTAGAATACATTTGTAAAAAAAATTATCCTTAACAAAAACGATCATAACATTATTTTTGAGCTTAATCGTCCTCATCCTCGTCTTCGTCCTCGTCCATTTCTTCCATTTCTTCTGCTTCCAAAGCCTCCTCTTGTGCAGCTTTAAGTGCCATCTCTTCTTCCACAGTTGGATCAAGTCCTTCAGTGACTTCAGGTCCAATAATATATTCTCCTTGCACTAGGGGTGGCAATGCAGGGCTGAAGTTTTCTGGGCTATATTTGTGACCCCAGCCAATATAAATGTTATCAAATTTCCTAAAACAAAAAACAGAAGACTTTAAGATGATTAAAAATGGGCATCTAATTAGTGATGCCTCTTTCCTTCAACCCACTCCCCCCGACAATGTTTACCACTCCTTCCCAATCAAGTTGGGGCTTCCAAGGCTCAGGATTCCTAGCCAACATGACCATGAATGCACCAGAATGAGAAAAAACTGATCACCTGTATGTATCTTATCAGGTTTATTATCTATTTATTATTTATTAATTGGATTTATATGCTGCCTCTCTTTGAGGACTTGGGGGAGGGGGGCTTACAACATATAAAGGAAACAATTTAAATTACTTTCAGGACTGTCTGGCCTCGTGCATCCCAGGGTCCCACAGAGTCGGTTTTCTCCAGGTACTGTCAGCCAGACAATGTCGGCTGGTGGGGCCTAAGGGAAGAGCCTTTTCTGTGGCGGCCCCGGCCCTCTTGGATGTCCCTCCCAAGATACGTACCACCCCCCCCCAACGGTGGGATACGTGGAGGTAGCAAAATCGCACACAGAGCTGCAGGTGCGCCCATGTTTCGGCAAGGTTTTACCTACGGCTCTGTGCGCTATTTTGCTACCTCCAGGTGCTGGCCCTGCAAGAACTTATGAGCTGTGGCGGCAAGCGCAATTTAGAGCTCTAGGAATCTCCTGGGAGGAAACAGGGCCGGAAAAGGCGGGGAGAAGCCTCCGTGGGGCCTCTCTAGGAATCTCCTGGGAGGAAACAGGATCAGAAAAGGCGGGGAGAAGCTTCCATGGGGCCTCTCTAGGAATCTGCTAGGAGGAAACTGGGCCTCCACCCTCCCTGTAGTTTCCCCAATCGCACACATTATTTGCTTTTACATTGATTCCTATGGGGAAAATTGCTTCTTCTTACAAACTTTTCTACTTAAGAACCTGGTCACGAATTAATTTCGTAAGCAGAGGTACCACTGTAATCAGAAAAATACATTGATCCTTATTACCTACCTTCCAATAGCAAAGGAGTATGCTCCAGGCCACAAGTTAGCTTGAAGGATCGCGAGGGCATATTGAGGAACTAAATGTGTCGAAGCGTCAGAAGACCATGGAGCGATGTTTTGAATATCTGTTAAGAACAAATCGATTTTGGGATATCAGAAATATTTTGTACCAAATCATGGTGTCAGGATAAACTTACAGAAAAAGATCAGAAGCCGTAGTCTTGTCGGTAGAAAAAATACATCCTTCTAGTTAAAAATTTTAATTACTGTATTTTTCGGAGTACTGTATAAGATTCATCATCACTTTAGTTTGGGGGGAGGAAAACAAGGGAAAAAAATTTCTGCTTCTGCCTCCCAGCAATTTGCCTCCCAGCAGCAGTACAGATGTTATACACCAGGGGTTTCAAACTCACGGCCCGTGGACCAACTGCGGCCCCCACCTCAATATCAAAGTTTAATGTTAGTGCAGCCTGAGTTTGATACGAATGGCACTTTTCAGTGTTGTGTGCAGAGCTGAATGAACCTACCAATCACGGTGGGGTATATTGCTCTCAGAGGTGGGACATCAGCCGGGCACAAGAAAATAAAAACCTGCCTCTCCCAGCAATTTGCATCCTATCAACTTTAGTTTCACTTTCAGTTTTAGCACCTGGCCTGCAGCCTCAAATCAGCTGAGGGTCAGGAAGCAGGCTCTGTTCTGTTTGCTGCAAAGAGGTAAATTCCTGGGAGGCAGAGGCCAAAGGGTGGGGGTGACTAGGTGGGGCTACATTTGGTATACAAGATGCACCCAAGGAGAATCTAAAGAAATTAAAACTGTAGCATTGGAAAGTGCTCAAGCGGTGATAGTATTAGGATGGAAAGACTCTACAAAATGGACACTACAGAATTGGTATTGGTACATGGTGGATTACATACATTTTGAAATTATGGAAATAAGATTAAATAATTTTGATGAGAATAAACTAGAGAAGCTGATGGTGCGATGGAACAAGGTAAAAGATTATATGTTAAGTAGAATCTGTGATGTAAATACGAAAAATAAACTACAATCTCTCTTTTAGTAAAAAAAGTGTTCAAGATAGAGCCAAGGATCAATAGATAGACAAATAACTTAAAAGTCTTTGAATCCTCCTATAGGGGTGGTGGGGGTGACGGGGTGTGTGTGTTGTTTGGTGATGGGCACATGCACTGTGCACTGTTATATGTTTGTTTATTGTAAACCTATAAAATCAATAAAATTTATTTTAAAAAAAACAAAACAAGATGCACCCAAGTTTTCACCCCTCTTTGGTGGTATAAAAATATGTGTCTTATACTCCGAAAAATGGTATGTACCATGTGATAAGTTGATTTAACCGAATCAGTCAGTGGTTGACCATCGCCGGCTTTCTCACTGCCCAAACAATCTTAGGAAGAAAAGAGAATCGGCCAGGTGAGGCTTTTGCTGTAGTACCTGCATCTTCAGAGAGTGGTGTGAGAAGAGGAGGCCCCGTTTCCTGTAACTCTTCAGCCTCTTCTTGTTTCTCTTCTTCATCCTCCTCTTCCTCCTCTTCCTCTGATTTTTGATAGGGATTAACCCAGGTACAGCGCCCCTGCACCCAAAGGAACCAAAGTTAGGAAGGTTGATGACTTTTTTCCGTTTGCCACATATATAAGCCACACTTCTCTCTACTGGAAGTCTACAGTGCCTTATTGTAGCTCTCCTCAATCAGGCTTTTTCGTTGAGCTGCCTGGTATTTTAAAAACATGTCATACCTGAGTGTATGGGACATTTTGGGGTCATACAGTGATACCTCGTCTTACAAACCCCTCGTCATACAAACTTTTTGAGAAACAAACCCAGGGTTTAAGATTTTTTTGCCTCTGCTTCCAAACTATTTTTACCTTACAAACCCAAGCCGCCGCCACTGGGATGCCCCGCCTCCGGACTTCTGTTGCCAGCGAAGCGCCCGTTTTTGCGCTGCTGTTATTCCCCTGAGGCTCCCCTCCATGGGAAACCCCACCTCTGGACTTCCGTGTTTTTGCGATGCTGCAGGGGAATCCCAGCAGCGCAAAAATGGGTGCTTCGCTGGCAACGGAAGTTCAGAGGTGGGGTTTCCCAGCGAGGGGAGCCTCAGAGAAATCGCAGCATCACAAAAACACGGAGGTCCGGAGGTGGGGTTTCGAGGACTTCTGTGTTTTTGTGATGCTGCAATTTCGCTGAGGCTCCCCTCGCTGGAAAACCCCACCTCTGGACTTCCGTTGCCAGCGAAGCACCCGTTTTTGCGCTGCTGGGATTCCCCTGCAGCATCGCAAAAACACGGAAGTCCGGAGGTAGTGTTTCCCATGGAGGGGAGCCTCAGGGAAATCCCAGCAGCGCAAAAACGGGTGCTTCGGCTGGCAAAAGGGGTGAGCTTTGGGCCAGCACGCATTAATCGCTTTTCCATTGATTCCTATGGGAAACATTGTTTCATCTTACAAACCTTTCACCTTACAAACCTCGTCCCGGAACCAATTAAGTTTGTAAGACGAGGTATCACTGTATATGTACGACAAATATAATTGGGAATGTTTTGGTAAGCATAGGAGATTCATGAAATATTTTCTATCACGCTACCTATTTAAAAGCGGATACATTTTTATTGTCAAGTGCCTACTGCTGGCTGGGTGACTTTGGGCTCTCTCAGCCCACTTCACCGCACATGGTGGCGATTATGTGGAAAAAATAGGAGTCAAAAGTGTACTGAGGTTCTGATTTCTTTTAAAAACATCACTTAGCAATCAGTGCAGATTTTACCAAACATACCTGTTTTAAAATATTCTGTACGTGATGCACCCAGTTTGAAAGGGTATCTAACAACTCTGGCACCGGAATGGGTTCAAAGTCGGGATTTTCTTCGTAACTGTCTCTTCCAGCTCCACCTTCTTCTTCTTCATCTCCTTCTTCTTCTCCAAACTGATAAAACCCGAGTGGACTGACCTGTGTTGCTGCTGAAATGCGGGCAATCTGGGCCCTCAGATAATTAGACTCATTGCCAGGGAAAGGTGGATAGCCCACAATGGGGGCATCTAACTTTCCCACTAAGAACTTCTTAATTTTCCTGGCGTTCACGATCTGAGCAGGGGTCACCTGGGGTAATTTCACCCAAGGTTTGCCTGGTTCGTTGCAAACGTAATACGTGTATTTATTGGTACCAGTCCGATAATCTTCTTTTGCTATTACAGGCGGTGGCTTGTAGTTGGGTTTTGGTGGCTCGTCTTTTTCTTCTTCGTCTTCTTCATCTTCATCCCTGGCCTCAATTCCTTCTTTTAGTCCTTCCTCGCCAGTTTCTTCTTCCTCTGCTTCTTCCTCTTCCTCTCCTTCACGGAATTCGACTTCAGCTACAATATAGTTGGCTTCAATCCCTAGCATTTTGCCCCAAAAGCGACATGTTTGGATTGGATGAGTGGAAATCAGTAGTTTGAGAGCAAGGAATATGTGATAGTATTCTTCTGAGCTCAGACCAATTCCAGCCTGTTCAAAATAGTAGGCTGTCTCCATTACGTTGGGTAGAGGGGTTTCTGGCTAAAAAAACAACAACACAAAACCTCAAATAGGAAGCATAATGATAGAATAGTCATTCACTGTATATAAACATTTTTTTCTTACTGGAGCAATCCTAAATTTATAATTTATAATTTAACATAATTGAACAAATTATAAATTATAATTTAACACTGAATTTAACAAGATACATTCACAAGTAATACATAGCCTTGAAATTTTCTTCCCATTTGCTGCAAGGAGGTAAATTGCGGGGAGGTAGAGGCCATGGGTTATGACCTATAAAGCCTTTCATGGCATCGGACCAGAATATCTCCGGGACCGCCTTCTGCCGCATGAATCCCAGCGACCGGTTAGGTTCCACAGAGTTGGCCTTCTCCGGGTCCCGTCGACTAAGCAATGTCATTTGGCGGGACCCAGGAGAAGAGTCTTCTCTGTGGCAGCCCCGGCCCTCTGGAACCAGCTCCCCCCAGATATCAGAGTTGCCCCCACCCTCCTTGCCTTTCGCAAGCTCCTTAAAACCCACCTCTGTCGTCAGGCATGGGGGAATTGAAATTTCCCTTCCCCCTAGGCTTATAGAATTTATACATGGTATGCCTGTATGTATGAGTGGTTCTTTAAATTGGGGTTTTTTAGATTATTTTTAATATTAGATTTGTTTACATTGTCTTTTTATACTGTTGTTAGCCGCCCCGAGCCCTCGGAGAGGGGCGGCATACAAATCTAATAAATGAATGAATGAATGAATGAATAAATGAATGAATAAATAAATAAATAAATAAATATATAAAAGGATGTGGGTGGCTAGGTGGGGCTACATTCGGTATATAAGATGCACCCAAGTTTTCACTCTCTCTTTGGGAGTAAAAAGATGTGAAAAATATGGTACTTAGCAACCATGGCAAGAAAGGACGTAAAATGGGGCAAAATTCACTTAACCAATGTCTCACTTAACAATGGAAATTTGGGGCTTAATTGTGTTTGGAAATCGAGTAATATCTGCAGAAGGTTTTTCTGTCTTTTATCTATTTATCTATCGCCTTTCTACAACACTAGCATGTGCCGTGCCCCATAATATAAGATAAAATGGGGCAAAGTTCACTTACCAAATATTTTACTTAGCAATATACATTTTGGGCTCAGTTACGGTTGTAAGTGAAGGACTATATGCCTTGGACTGACTCACCAATTCCTCTTCTGGTTCTTGATCTGCCCCCTCTCCACCGCCAGCCCTTTGGAACAGAGTTTTGTACATTTCAGCCAATTCAAATGTTGGATGTTTTTCAAAATCATCTCGGAGGGTGTCCAATTTCTTTTGGAATCGCGCACACTTTATATCCTTGCTGATGTTCTCAATTATATCGGCTGGGTTTTCAGGCCGCTCTTCCAGAATCTTTGACAACATGTCAGAAAGATGGTCATACCTATGTAATTATAAAAAAAGAATTGCTATTGACCAACTACTGTTGGTTATGACCTTCATGGCACTGGACCAGATTATCTCAGGGACCGTCTTCTGCCGCACGAATCCCAGCGACCAGTTAGGTCCCACAGAGTGGGTCTTCTCCGGGTCCCGTCAACTAAACAATGCCGCTTGGCAGGACCCAGGGGAAGAGCCTTCTCTGTGGCGGCCCCGGCCCTCTGGAACCAACTCCCCCCAGAGATTAGAGTTGCCCCCACCCTCCTTGCCTTTTGCAAGCTACTTAAAAATTAAGATTCCTTCTCCCCCTAGGCCTTTACAATTGTATGTATGATATGTTTGTATGCATGTTTGTGGTTTTTAAAAAATATATTAAGGGGTTTTTAATTTGCTTTTAGTATTGGATTATTACTGTATGCTGTTTATGATTGCTGTTAGCCGCCCCGAGTTTTCAGAGAGGGGCGGCATATAAATCTAATAAAACTAAACTAAACTAAACTACTACCAATTGTAACTGGCTCATTTCTCTCATATGCTACCTCATTAGCTTTCAAACCATTTGTCAAAGAAGGAGATCTATGAAAACTTGGGAATATAATGAACTTTATTATGGTTAAGATGTTGGGCTCAGAGGACCAACTTTTAGTTCATCTTCCATCAGAGAAGCATGGGATGACATTCAAACAAAAACTTTGTCCCAGCCCAACTGAGATCTTTTCTCCCTTTGGGGAGAAAACTCTTTCTTCTTTGTGGCAACCTCTGAGATATTGGAACACTGCTATCATGTCTCCCTGGTCCTTCTTTTCATTAAACTAGCCATGCCCAGTTCCATATATTTTAGCCTCCAGTCCCCTAATCATCTTTGTTGCTCTTCTCTGCACTGTTTCTAGAGTCTCAATATCCTTTTTGCATTGTGGCAACCAAAACTGAATGCAGTATTCCAAGTGTGGCCTTACCAAGACCTTATAAAGTGGTATTAACACTTCGTGTGATCTTGATTCTATCCCTCTGTTAATGCAGCCTAGGACTGTGTTGGCTTTTTTTGGCAGCTGCTGCACACGGCTGGTTCATATTTAAATGGTTGTCCACTAGGACTCCAAGATGCCTCTCACAATTACCACTGATGAGCAATGTACCACATATAGTGTACCAGTGCATTTTGCTTTTCTTTCCTAAATGTAGATCCTTACTTTTTTCACCATTGAATTTTATTTTGCTACATAGCGCCCATTGTTCAAGTTTGCAAGATCCTTATAAAATAAATAAACCCAAAAAACTCCCCCAAATAAAGAAACAAAAAAAAGTTAAACAGAGCAAGGTAGGTGAAGAACCCAACACTGCCTGGGGTCCCCCACCCCCAGGATGGGCTGCTGCCCGGACGGGGGGACAGACGATGACGACGACGCAATGGGGTATCAAAAATGGAACTCCACCCCAGAGCACCCAATTTGCACTGAAAGATGTTGAAAGAAAATGTAGGGCGTCTTTTTTGGGCAGCCTCTGCGTTCTTCCCGAAAGCGTTTAAAACCCCCAAAGCCGGTGATTTTGCTACAAACAAAAGTGTCTAGGAAAAGTATAAGGAAATAAGATTTGAAATTAATTCTACGTGATCTGGGTTTCTGCCTCTACCTCCTTTCCGAACGGCTATCGTATTCTCTAGAACAGAGGTCTTCATAGCTGGCTGGAGAATTCTGGGAGTTGAAATTCACAAGTCTTAAAGTTGCCAAGTTTGGGGAGCCCTGCTCTAGAAAATAAAACGAATAATGCTTGGAACCTAACGTTTTGCCAGAAACCTTGATTTTGTTTGGTAGTCTGCAGGAAGGAGGGTTAAGACTCTTATGTGTAAAGGAGCATTTCGGGATGTTCATTGAGGCTGTGAAAGTAGCAGCGGACACTTTAGATTGTTGCCTTTGAGTAAGTGATTATTTTAATTTCAATCCTGAAGGCACCTTCATGACAATGCTCAAAATGTGCTTCCAAAATTCTAAGTGAGATGTTTCTGTCATTCACTGTTCTATAGCTGCTCACTTCTAGGATATGAGTGAATTCGACTACCTGCCAATCATCCTAACCCTAACCTTTGACCTGAGTGATGTCATGTTGGCCATCTTTAAACCAGTCACATGACGGTCACTTGATCGTCAAACCACTTCTACCTGGTCACATGGCCAAAAAGCCACACCCACCAAATAAGCCACACCCCCAGTGTGGTAGTAAAAAATTTGGTAGCCCTTCACTGCATATATACATAGAATGAAATAGTATATTTTGGATGTTCAGTAATAGTAAATAGATGGGGAAATTGTATCTCTTTGAGGAGAGGCCAATCATCCTAACCCTAACCTTTGACCTGAGTGATGTCATGTTGGCCACCTTTAAACCAGTCACATGATTAAGATTTATTAGATTTGTATGCTACCCCTCTCCGAAGACTCACGTTGGCCACCTTTAAACCAGTCACATGACCTTTAAGCCACCACCGGTCCCATGATCATGAGCCATCTTTAAACCAGTCACATGATCCTCAAGCCACTTCTACCTGGTCACATGGCCAGAAAGCCACACCCACAAAACGAGCCCTTCCCTGCCTGCTACTCACAAGCTGACCCCCGTTTTGAAGCTGGTTCGCAACAGGTAGGCCTTGGCATTCTTTATGGCCAGAGTCCGAGGACCCGGATCTGGGATTTGATCCTCGTATAAATTCATCCCCAGCTGGGAAGGGAAGCCCGGCTCGTGGGGCTGGTAAGGGCCGTGGCCCTCCGACTGCAGGAGCTGGCTGCTGCGGGATCCCGCGGCTTGGAAAGCGCCGCCCAGCCTCTGGTCCGAGTAGCCGCCCGGCCCGGTGAAGCTGAAGGGCTGCTGGGCGTTGACCCTGCCGGACGGCTGCTGCTGCCATGACACGCCGCCCCTGGAATCCGGCGTGGCGCCCCTCGATTGAAAGAGCGGGCCGCGGGCTTGCTGGGGCTGGTAGGCGGCGCCCCGGCCTTCCTGCTGGTCGTAGGCGCTCAGCCGAGGCTGCTCGGGCTGGTAGATGACGCTCCGCTGGGGCTGGATCGGGCCCGAGCCCGTGACCGAGCCCGAGCCCGAACCGCGGCCCAGCGGCCGGCTTTCTTCGGGCGCCTCTTCGGCATCGGGCGCGGGGGCCTCCGCGGGGGTTTGATCTTGGGGCTCCGGCTGCTCTTCGGGAGGAGGCTCCTCCATTGGGTCCAAAGCGGGAGAGCGCCCAGTTCGCTTCGCCTCGAGAGATGCCGGCGGCTTCTTCACTGTTTGCGCGGAGCGTTGCTAAGGTCAACGGGCGCCGTTGCTAGGGAGAGCGGATTGGCTGCGACGCTCCTGACTGGAGGAGCCGGGGAGAAGGGCGCCGCCAGCGGTCGCCTCGGGAAATGGGCCTGCCGGGCGGGTTTTTCCCCCCACCCGCTGCGCTTGAAGTTCCGTTGCTGGGCGTATTATCCAAGAGTCAAGGAGGATCGAGTTGATCCCCAGAATAGAATAAAATAGAATAGGGATAGGATAGAATAGGATATAGAATGGATATAGAATAGAATAGAATAGGGATAGGGATAGAATAGAATATGGAATAGAATAAAATAGAATATAGAATAGAATAAAATAGAATAGAATATAGAATAGAATAAAATATAATATTAGGGAATAGAATAGAATGGAATGGAATATAATAGAATATTATCAAATAGAATAGAATAAAATAGAATATTATGGGATAGGAATAGAATAGAATATTATAGAATGGAAGTGAATGGAATAGAATAGGAACAGAACAGAACAGAACAAAACAAAACAGAATATTATCAATAGACTCGAAATAGAATAGAATATTATAGAATGGAATAGAAACATTGAGACATAGAAGATTGATGGCAGAAAAAGACCTCAGTATTTTACCTTAGGATGAATATATGTTTATCCCAGGCATGTTTAAATTCTGTTACTGTGGATTTACCAACCACGTCTGCTGGAAGTTTGTTCCAAGCATCTACTACTCTTTCAGTAAAATAATATTTTCCCACGTTGCTTCTGATATTTCCCCCAGCTAACCTCAGATTGTGCCCCCCTTCCTAATAGGAATAGAATAGAATATTATAGAACAGAATAGGAATAGAATAGAATATTATAGAAAAGAATAAGAATAGGGGCAGAATAGAATAGGACAGAATAGAATAGAACTGATAAAGGGGCTAAAATGTTGCTTACAATATGCAAATGGAACAATAATAATATATTTGGCTAAACGGATTAAAATTTATGTTATGTTCTAAACCTAAAAGAGAATTTTTATAAAATGATGTATTAAGTTACCTGCCAGACCTTAGTATGTTAGCAAAGACTAAACTATTTTCTACTAGAACAGCACTTTTAGTTTATAAAAGAAATGGTATTTCCTCTTTATCTTGAAAGTTCAGAGCAGGGAGGAGATATTTTACAACAACTTGACGGGTGCCCTACCTTGACAACTTTAAGTCTTGTTGACTTCAACTCCCAGAATTTCCCAAATCTTAAAAGTTTTCAAGGTGATAGTCTAACCATTTGATGGAACTAATGCACTCCAAGTTCAAGGAGGACAATGCTCATGAAGATAGGTTGTCATAATGTACAGTTGATATGGCCACCAGGTTGATTTGAAAACATTCTCCCCGATCCACAGCTCACCTTTCAGCTGTGGCAAGGGGGGCGTTTGCCCAGGTTCGTCTGGTGCACCAGTTGCGACCCTATCTGGACTGGGACTCACTGCTCACAGTCACTCATGCCCTCATCACCTCGAGGTTTGACTACTGTAATGCTCTCTACATGAGGCTACCTTTGAAAAGTGTTCGGAAACTTCAGATTGTGCAGAATGCAGCTGCAAGAGCAGTCATGGGCTTCCCAAGGTATGCCCATGTTACACCAACACTCCGCAGTCTGCATTGGTTGCCGATCAATTTCTGGTCACAATTCAAAGTGTTGGTTATGACCTATAAAGCCCTTCATGGCATTGGACCAGAATATCTCCGGGACCGCCTTCTGCCGCACGAATCCCAGTGACCAGTTAGGTCCCACAGAGTTGGCCTTCTCCAGATCCCATCGACTAAACAATGTCGTCTGGCGGGACCCAGGAGAAGAGCCTTCTCTGTGGCAGCCCCGGCCCTCTGGAACCAGCTCCCCCCAGATATCAGAGTTGCCCCTACCCTCCTTGCCTTTCGCAAGTTCCTTAAAACCCACCTCTGTCGTCAGGCCTGGGGGAATTGAAATTTCCCTTCCCCCTAGGCTTATAGAATTTATACATGGTATGCTTGAATGTATGATTGGTTCTTTAAATTGGGGTTTTTAAGATTATTTTTAATATTAGATTTGTTCACATTGTCTTTTTTATTATTGTTAGCCGCCCTGAGTCTTCGGAGAGGGGCGGCATACAAATCTAATAAATACAAATACAAATTCTCAGAAGCCAGTAGAAAAATATAGCAAGCCATGTGTCCAGCAGATGGCAGCTGTATTCCAATGATGTTTTTTGGTATGAAATTCAAACAAGTAACAAAATAATGTAATTGCTACCATGGACAAAACGTTGGATGCAGCAGGATAGCTTTAAAATGAAAACAGTGTGTGTTTTGTTATAGAAATACAGAGGACTGCAAAAGTTCCTACCTTTTCCTTGTTTCACACAGGATCAGAGCTCAAAGCAGGGGCATCCTGAATTGCATAGGAAGAACACATTGAGACCCACATGTACATAATCCACACCCCAAGTTCACATAAAGGACCAGTTCCCTTATAAAACCAAGTTCTTGCAGCCCATTTTGTCCACAGTTTAGAGAAAGTTCTGAAAGCAGAACTTTTGTTCTTGGGAATAACATCACTTTTTTGCATTGTATGCCTTGATAACAATTTTCTTTGATTTGTTCTTGCTTTAACCTGGGTTATGAAAACCACAAACACAGGAACACAGTTTCTCTCAAGAAACTGAATTAAAGATATTTAGAATTGACATCACTCAGAAACTACCAAGAGTATCTATATTGGGGTTTCTTTTGGATTTTTTAACCTAAAACTGTAATTTAGATTGCTAAATATTAGATTTGTTACTATTTATTGTTTTTTTAAAAAAATTAATAGAGTTGAAAGGGACCGTTAGGTCATCGAGTCCAACCCCCTGCCTGAGCAGGAAACCCTACAGCACCCCAGCCAAATGGAAGTCAAATCTCCTCTTGAAGGTGTCCAGAGTTGGGGAGTTCACCACCTCCCCTGGCAGGCAGTTCCATTGGTTGATCACTCTGACCGTCAGGAAGTTCTTCCTTATTTCCAGGTTGAATCTCTCCTTGGTCAGCTTCCAACCATTGTTCCTCGTCCAGCCCTCTGGTGCCCTGGGGAATAAAGAGACCCCCTCCTCACCGTGGCAACCCCTCAAGTATCTGTAAACTGCTATCATGTCCCCTCTAGACCTTCTTTTTTCTAGGCTGTCCATGCCCAGTTCTCTCAATCTCTCTTCGTAAGTCTTGGTTTCGAGTCCCCTAATCATTTTGGTTGCTCTTTTTTGCACCTTCTCCAGAGTTTCGATGTCTTTTTTGTAGTGAGGTGACCAAAATTGGATGCAGTACTCCAGGTGGGGTCTGACCAGGGCATAGTAGAGTGGTATTAGTACTTCCCTGGTCTTGGAGCGTATTCCTCTGTTGATGCAGCTTAGGATTGAGTTGGCCATTGTTTTACCATTGTTGTGAGCCAGTAATGGCCGCTCTGAGTCTTCGGAGAGAGGCGGCATACAAATCTAATAAATAATAATAATGGGCAGCCAAAATTTTTACTGCCACACTGTGGGTGTGGCTTATTTTGTGGGTATGGCTTAATAGTCATGTGACTGGCTTGCCGGCCATGTGATCAAGTGGGAGTGGCTGGAACCATCATCATCGTTCAAGTGAACTGCTTTGAACTGTTAAGTCCTCAACTTACAACCTTACCAGTGTTGCTCGCAGGGGTGACAATTTGTTTCGCGTTTCCCACGCTCTCCTTCCTGGGTCACCCCTCTGCCTCAGGCTGGGTAGATAGAGGAACGGGTGCTGCCAGAAGCATAAATGTTGCCAGCTCCGCTTCCGCCCATGCCTTCTGCTTGCACCTCAGGCGGGAGGTGGCTGCGTGAGGCTGGAGGGGAGCTGAGCAGGAGAGAGGGAAGCTCATCCGAGGCCAGGAAGGAGGAAAGAGGAAAAAAGCAAGGAGCGCAGATGCAGCAGCAGCAGCAGGGAAAAAAAGGAGAGCCGAGCCCAAACCAGTAATCCAGGAAGTGACAGCTGCCGATCAGCTGGAGCTGCGCACGCATCTTCATTTCCGCCAGTGGAACTGCGTTCTACCCCGTCCTTCCTTCTGCCCACTCCTTAGAGCTACTTTTGCTGTAGTAACAATGTCTAAAATTGTACGGGTCCAAAGACGGGCTACAAGAATGGTGGAAGGTCTTAAGCATAAAACGTATCAGGAAAGACTTAGTGAACTCAATCTGTTTAGTCTGGAGGACAGAAGGAAAAGTGGGGGACATGATCGAAACATTTAAATATGTCAAAGGGTTAAATAAGGTCCAGGAGGGAAGTGTTTTAAATAGGAAAGTGAACACAAGAACAAGGGGCCACAATCTGAAGTTAGTTGGGGGAAAGATCAAAAGCAACATGAGAAAATATTATTTTACGGAAAGAGTAGTAGATCCTTGGAAAAAACTTCCAGCAGTCGTGGTTGGTAAATCCACAGTAACTGAATTTAAACATGCCTGGGATAAACATAGATCCATCCTAAGATAAAATACAGAAAATAGTATAAGGGCAGACTAGATGGACCATGAGGTCTTTTTCTGCCGTCAGTCTTCTATGTTTCTAGATGGACCATGAGGTCTTTTTCCGTCATCAGTCTTCTATGTTTCTATCTGCTAAAGAAAGATACACTTAAAATGCAATTAGAATCTTAAACGTTAGTGCAAAGGAATTGCTACGATCCATAACTTACCTATTTTAAGAATAGTCTTGTGTGATGCAGGCTCTGTCTTACATATACACACCTTACAATGGCTGATGAAATTAAATGGCAACTGTGGTGCAGGGGAACATAGAAAAAACTAATGCAGCCACTCATAGTCCCTTCCCCACGTGGAAATGCTATTAGGACTAAGGGAGAAAGCCATTTTTCTCCAGGGGGCTGATAGTCAGCACAGCTGCTGCTTAGAACAAAAGAGCACATTTAGAATAGAATCTGGATTGATTCTGAGTGGAGGAGAGAAGATATAGAAGTTTCACCATCAACTTGAGATACTTATTTTATTTATTTTATTTTATTCTTTGTCCAATATACAATACATATGGAATGAAATAGACATTAAGTAGTATGTATAGGGATAGTAAGTAAAAAAGAAGAGGAGTGGATGAGAGGGAGAGAATATATAGGATATATGAGAAAAGGAAAGGTAATTGGACAGGGGACGTTAGGCACATCAGTGCACTTATGTACGCCCCTTACTGGCCTCTTAGGAACCTGGAGAGGTCAATCGTGGAGAGTCTAAGGGAGAAATGTTGGGGGTTGGGAGTAGACACTATAGAGTCCGGTAATGAGTTCCACGCGTCGACGACTCGATTGTTAAAGTCATATTTTTTACAGTCAAGTTTGGAGCGGTTAATATTAAGTTTGAATCTGTTGCATGCTCTTGTGTTGTTGTGGTTGAAGGTGAAGTAGTCGTTGACCGGAAGGACATTGCAGCATATGATCTTGTGGGCAATACTTAAATCGTGTTTTAGGCGCCGCAATTCTAAGCTTTCAAGACCTAGGATAGTTAGTCTGTTTTGGTAAGGTATTCTGTTTCAAGTGGAGGAGTGAAGGGCTCTTCTGGTGAAATATCTTTGGACGTTTTCGATAGTGTTGATGTCTGAAATGTGGTGTGGGTTCCAGACAGATGAGCTGTATTCGAGGATGGGTCTGGCATCAGTTCTGTAGGCTCTAGTCAGTAGTGTGAGATTGCCAGAGCAGAAGCTACGTAGGATCAGGTTAACAACTCTGGAAGCCTTTTTGGCGATATAGTTGCAGTGGGCTTTAGCATAAAGAGATTATGCTCCAGCTAACTCTCTACTTTTTAAATGTATTTTTAGGGGCATAGATTTGCATCTCATCAGCATTATAGGTTTAGAAAATTCTATCCCTTTAACCACTTTGCTGATTTACAAGATGCAACAAAACATCACTGATCTCCACCAACTGCAGAACAAGAGGAATAATGAGGATGGATATTAAACACAAATATTAAAATGGTGGCATTAAAAGGCTGGGGGGCAATAAATACATTTCGAGCCCTTCTGAATTATCAAAAGAAGGGAGGTTACTTCCAGCCCAATAACATTAATATTTCAGAACAGGAAAGTCTTTAAAAATATTACCAATACTGTCTTAAACAAATTGAAGCATGGTGTCCTGATAAGTTTAACTGGAGAATTAAGCACAAAACAAATTTTCTTGATGAAAACAAACGGACTTTTTGAGTTGGCGTTCTGATTGTTGATCAATATATATCTGTCAGGGTTCCAAATGGCATGGGAAATTAAATCAGGCTCTGAAGCAAAGTGTTCCTCAAAGTTCCAATTTATTAGCAGAGCCATGTTGGCACATCTGGAAGAAACCTGAATTCGAAGTCCCAGGGGGTTTCTCCACCCAGTTGAAAGTTCAAGCCCTTGTCCCCACAGCCCAAGTCCATCAGGTTGACCAATCTTCATCTGACAACTTGGCAGCAACTCCCATCTCCTTCAGTGCAGGTGCAAGAGTGTAAAGACAAAGGATGACCTTGGCAATCCAGAAGGAATTTGTTATGGCTACATGCCTCATGCAATTAACCCTCCCAAATTCCCACAGCAAAGAATACATTTTTAAAATGGCATAAAGTGTGGCAGGCCAAAGACCCCCAAGTAAAAGGGCTTCGGGATGGCAATGTCATTAATTGGAAAAAAGGAATTATACCTAAAGACCTAAAAGATGCTACAAGTAATCTTAGCTCTGTCTTCATCCATTTGGATTTTATTTAGCATCTCTAAAAGTATATTAAGCCCAAATCCTTATTAGGAGTGGGGAGTCATATTAACACCGTGGGTGTCCATTTTGTCAGACAGCTGGAATCTAGCAATGTGTAAAACTATTAGAAAAATAGCTTTCTTTTTCACATGCAGTGGTACCTCTACTTACGAACTTAATTCGTTCCGTGGCCAGGTTCTTAAGTAGAAAAGTTTGTAAGAAGAAGCAGTTTTTCCCATAGGAATCAATGTAAAAGCAAATAATGTGTGTGATTGGGGAAACCACAGGGAGGGTGGAGGCCCTGTTTCCTCCCAGGAGATTCCTAGAGAGGCCCCACAGAGGCTTCTCCCCGCCTTTTCCGGTCCCGTTTCCTCCCAGGAAATTCCTAGAGAGGCCCCACAGAGGCTTCTCCCTGCCTTTTCCGGCCCTGTCTCCTCCCGGGAGATTCCTAGAGAGGCCCCACAGAGGCTTCTCCCTGCCTTTTCCGGCCCTGTCTCCTCCCGGGAGATTCCTAGAGAGGCCCCACAGAGGCTTCTCCCTGCCTTTTCCGGCCCTGTCTCCTCCCGGGAAATTCCTAGAGAGGCCCCACAGAGGCTTCTCCCCGCCTTTTCCGGCCCTGTCTCCTCCCGGGAGATTCCTAGAGAGGCCCCACAGAGGCTTCTCCCTGCCTTTTCCGGTTACAGTTTCAGAGGCTCAGGTTTGTAAGTGGAAAATGATTCTTGAGAAGAGGCAAAAGAACCTTGAACACCTGGTTCTTATCTAGAAAAGTTTGTAAGTAGAGGTGTTTGTAGGTAGAGGTATCCCTGTTTTTTTCTTTTTCACATATTCTTTCTTTTTCACATATTTTTCATAATAAGCTTTCTTTTTCATATATTGTCTTTGTAAGGTTCAAAAAAAGAAAAGGGGAATAAGATTCAGAGAACAGGAAGAAGATTGTTTAAGGCAGTGGGGGTCGGGACCCCTTTGGGGGTCGAATGACCATTTCACAGGGGTCGCCTAAGAACATGGGGAAAAACAAATTTCCTATGGTGTCAGGAACTAAAGCTTCTATTCTGGCGCCTTGGAACATATTTTTACAATCCGACCAATCAGGCGTTTACAGTGGGGGCGTCTCTCTGACCTTCCTGCCAATCACCTTAAAGCTTTGTTGGGAGAAGTGGTGCTAGACTTATAGTTGGGGGTCACCACAACAGGAGGCACTGTATTAAGGGGTCACGGCATTAGAAAGGTTGAGAACCACTGGTTTAAGGTAAAAGAAGATCATTCATTTGAGGGGAAGATTGAAGGAAGTGGAAACGAGAAGAAAAGAGAGAATTGGGAATGAGGGGAACAGATAGAAGGGAGGTATGATGGTCCCTGGAAGGACATCCCATTGAACAAAGTGAAAGCCAGTGAAGAGGAGGAAGACGAAGAATTAGATGACGAAGATGACCTGGACAGCGAAGATGAGGAGAACGGGGGCGATGATGAGGTGAGCCATAATATCCCACCTTCTGCATAATTGTGAGCTGCCCCGAGTCTTCAGAGAGGGGCAGCATACAAATCTAATAAATAAAAAATAAAATAATTATCTCCATGGTGACGGGTGGGTTTGTACGTCAAGATCGCCAGCAGCTGCCAAGTCTGCTACTTTCGTCGCAACAAATCTTGTTGAAAAGAGATTCACAACAACATTTGTTGCGATGAAAGCGTCTGTGGTACAAGAATTCCGCCCGGTGGACCACAGGTAAACGCCCTTAATTTTTATTTATTTAGTTACTTTCAAAAATGTCCCTTTCTCCTCCACGATGAAGATGATGAGGAGGCTGGAGATAAAGATGAGGATGAAGATGAAAAAGTTGGTGGGTATATTCTTCTGACTTCCGTGGCTGAGACTCATGTCTCGGATTGGGTGGTGGGGCCCCTTTGGAGGTCTATGCAGGCTGCATTTTTGAACCCTGATAGCAAGATGGAGGGGTCTTCAACCCCCCACCCCGCAAATTCCCCAGCCAACTAATGCCACCGGGCTGCACTCCCTCTTGGTGCCCTGGGGGATTCTGGGAAGTAAAGTCTCCACCATTCTACAGTACAGGAGGCAAAATAATGGACAAAGGAACCTGGATCTCAAATTAATGTACAGTAAATCAACCAAATCCCATTCTAATAAGAGTAGTTCAACAGTGGCCCAATTAAAAATAATAGATGAATGGGTTTATAACTGTAGTTTTCACAGTATAAGACGCACTGGAGTATAAGATGCACCTTAGTTTTTGGGGAGGAAAGTAGGGGAAAAAATCTGCTTATCAGATATTCATCTGGCTGGCGTCCTTAGTCTGGTCAGTTTCAGCACATCATTTTATCCCCTGGTTAGGGCTTGAAAAAAAACCTATTCAGAGAGAGTAACAATGAAAGAGCTTTGAAGCCAGTAAGCGCTGGGAACATTGTTAGCACCTAGAAAGAAACATTTGGAGTATGTTAGAGCAATGAAAAAAAACCCTGCAAAGACTTAGGGCTTGGAAAATATTTTCTGCAAAGAGCAACAATGAAAGAGCTTGCAAGCTGGTAAGAGCTGGAAACATTGTTAACACCTGGTTAGGGCTGGAAAGAAACATTCTGAGCAAGTAGAACAATGCGAAAGAAAATCTGCGAAGACTTAGTGCTTGGAAAACATTCTTCGTAGAGAATAACAATGAAAGAGCCTGCAAGGTTAAAGCTGGGAAGATTGTTAGCCCCTAGTTAGGGGTGGGGAAAAAAGCTTTAAAAAAGCTACATTCGGAGTATAAGAAGCATCCAAATTAACAGCCTCTTTTAGGGAGGAAAGAGGTGCGTCTTATACTCCGAAAAATACAGTAATTTTAAAACTTTTCAACTCATGGAGTCTCACCATCTGATGGACTTCTTATTCTCTATTGCAGTGTTTCCCAACCTTGGCAACTTGAAGATATTTGGACTTCAACTCCCAGAATTCCCCAGCCAGCAAATGCTGGCTGGGGAATTCTGGGAGTTGAGGTCCAAATATCTCCAAGTTGCCAAGGTTGGGAAACAATGCCCTATTGTCATGTCTGCCTTCTGAAATGATGTTCCCCAGAGATTGGTGTATTTTCCACTCCTGTGACATTTAGAATAATCAAGGCATCGAGCGGCCCTCTAAAATTGGATAAATAAATAAATAAAATAAAGGGCATACTATTTATATGCAAAATTATTTGCACAGTAAAGATTTCAGATCTGTTTGAGAGAAAGATTTCCTTGACGGACTATGCAAGCATTGGCAAAAGGGGCTAAACGTTCTTGAAACGTAGAAAACAAATAATGCAACTTGGAGTGGGTGAATAACCTTGAGGAACAGGAGGAAGGTGAAAAACAGGACGTCATCAATTCTCTTGCAGATTAAGGCAGAGAGGAGGGAGTCACTTCTAGACCTGCAATATTCTATTACTTTAAGCTTGTAATTGATGATTCTTGACAAATGTATCTTTTCTTTATGTACACCGAGAGCTTATGAACCAAGATAAATTCCTTGTGTGTCCAATCACACTTGGCCAATAAAGCTATAAGATGGAGTGGCTGTGGGTTTTGCCTCCCAAGGACAATTCCATCTGTCCGTCCATCACCCTGGGGGGGGAATTATTGACCCCCTCGGAGAGGGTTCGCAACTTGGGTGTCCTCCTCGATCCACAGCTCACATTAGAGAACCATCTTTCAGCTGTGGCGAGGGGGGCGTTTGCCCAGGTTCGCCTGGTGCACCAGTTGCGGCCCTATCTGGACCGGGACTCATTGCTCACAGTCACTCATGCCCTCATCACCTCGAGGTTCGACTACTGTATTGCTCTCTACATGGGGCTACCTTTGAAAAGTGTTCGGAAACTTCAGATCGTGCAGAATGCAGCTGCGAGAGCAGTCATGGGCTTACCTAGGTATGCCCATGTTTCACCATCACTCCGCAGTCTGCATTGGCTGCTGATCAATTTCCGGTCACAATTCAAAGTGTTGGTTATGACCTTTAAAGCCCTTCATGGCACTGGACCAGAATATTCTGTGGACCAGAATATCTCCGAGACCGCCTTATGCGGCACGAATCCCAGCGAAGAGCCTTCTCTGTGGCGGCCCCGACTCTCTGGAACCAACTCCCCCCGGAGATTAGAACTGCCCCTACTCTCCCCGCCTTCCGTAAACTCCTTAAAACCCACCTTTGTCGTCAGGCATGGGGGAACTGAAACACCTCCCCCGGGCATGTCTAATTTATGCATGGTATGTTTGTGTGTGTGTGTATGTTAGTAAATGGGTTTTTTTAAAAATCTTTTAAAATATTTTAAATTTATTTGGATTTGTCATGATTTGTTGTATTTTGCTGTGAGCCGCCCCGAGTCTGCGGAGAGGGGCGGCATACAAATCTAAATAATAAATAAATAAAATAATAAAATATTCTATTCTATTCTATTCCATTCTATCCCATCCCATTCCATTCCACTCTATTCTGATTGGATAATTGCAATATTCTATTACTTTAAACTTATAATTGACGTTTTGCAGAGTGATCTTACGACGCTTGTCCCTAAGAGTACTGATAGCCATCAATGGCAGATAGGATGAGCCTGGTGCTAAACCCCTTCAGACTGAAACTATCCTGCACAATTAGAAATAGCGCAGGAGCAATGTAGTTGATATTAACAGTATGTGTTTATTTGCTCACCGCATGTTAGGTCCATCAGCCATAGTTGAGATTTGACTGCCTAGGTAGCCAACACTCATCCATGTGGATTCTAGCTATGCTCACCTCATTTGCTATGTGAACCATATCCAGCACTCTGTTTATGATAAAAGATTGGTGAAGGGTGTAAGGATAATGAGAAATTCTGAATGAAAACCAGACTGCTTTGGGGTCATGTCAACAGTGGATCTTGAAAAAAAATGGGCAAGACAGGGCAGGATAGGAAAAGAAAGAGCTAAATAGAAAATGCAATGAGTATAAGTCTTGTATGAACAAGTATTGCGAGGTAATTAATCTCACAACCAAATGGGAATTGGGAAAAGGAATGAGAATATAAAAGCTACTTCAAAAAAAATAAGGATAAATCCATAAAACATAGTTAAAAATATACCCTTCCCTCCAAGTGCCAAAACAACGTCCTTATAGTTCAAATACAAAAAATACAAATAAACACTAAATTTATGACAATGTCTAATTCATGCATGTAATTTCTTTGACTTACTACTTATTGTATTTCTGCGGTTTGCATAACTTCCACATCCAAATGGAACAGTCTGATGCATCTATTTTTATGTATTATGTCTTAAGCATAAACTATCCTAGTTTAATATCTGTTCACATTTTTCCTGTCTAGCAAATAGTATTATGATTTTTTTCATCTACAAATATTATTATCTCAATAAAGTTATCAGTTGCTTAGGACAATTTCCATAATACATGTTTATGTGTTGCAATTATAAATGCCATATTTTTAATCAAATAAAGCAATTGTGTCTGGGTATCTCTGCGGAGAGGGGCGGCATACAAATTGAATAAATAATAATAATAATAATAATAATAATAATAATAATAATAATAATAATAGCCCCAAATTTGGGATAATTGTCATCCTGCTGGCTTTCTTTTAAGCTACTGAACAACTAGTTTATCCTCTGGGCATTGGGCTAGGCCAGGGGTGGGCTACTGCCGGGACTGACGGAACGCAGTGGGGTAGCAAAAATGGAGCTCCACCCCAGAGCAGCCAATTTGTACTGAAAGATGTTGAAAAAAAATGCAGGGCGTCCTGCATAAGCCATGCCCACAGTGTGGTAGTAAAAAATTTGGTAGCCCTTCACTGGGCTAGGCTGTTGACTGATCCTGCCTTGGTAGTGTGATATTTGTTCTGTCGGGCTCTCTGGTAGAATCCTCCCAAAAATTCACAGGTACAAATTTCAGACACACACACGTTTGAAAATTCAAAACAATGTTCTTTATAATGAAAATTCACTTAAACTAAGCCCTCTTCTTGTATAGCAAAGAGCACTGGTCTCCAAACAAACTGGTAATTTGTACAAGTCCGTTATCAGTTCTGTAATACATAGCTTGCAGCTGTGAGGCAATTCACAGTCCTTCTTCTTTCACAAAGTGAAACACACTTTGCTCTGGTTTAGTTTCAAAGCGGGGAAAAATCAGCACACAAAGGTCGAAGTCAGTAAAGCAGGCACGAAACACAAGGATCAGATAATCCTCCACAATGGCCAAACCCACAAGCTGCTATTTATAGCAGCCTCACTAATGACCACAGCCCCACCCAACCACATGTGGCCTCATTTTCTCTGATAATAATCTCTCAGTTGTTGCTGCCTATGCATCGCTCTCCGCATGCGTGGCTGTATCATTAACTCTTGTTCTGAATCCAAGGAGGAGCTAGATAATTGATCTCCTTCTGAGCTGTCTGCCACACTCTCCTCCTCCCTGTCACTCATGTCTTCTTGGTCAGAGGAGCCTTCATCAGCAGATTCCACCGGGAGCAAAACAGGCCTGCAGCATGTGGATGTCTCCCCCACATCCACAGTCCTTGGGGCAGGAGCTGGGCCAGAGCTAACCACAACAGATATTATATTTTTTTCAGTCACTCCAAGTACCATGTATTGTTTTTAAATTGTTTTGGTGGTTCTTTTTAACTGACTCATATGGGCAACTTAGATTAGGCTGCATTTCTCTCGAAAACCTGTTTGTTCTAGAAAACGCAGTTGCAAAATTGAACATTTCCTACAACTCTATAGAATGAAGTTGAGACTCGGCAGATTCTTACCTTCTTTATTAAATTATGAATGGGCTCTAGAAGCATTAGGAACTGCTTCTAACAGATGTTAGCAGCATAAGGCTGTTCCCAAGGCAACCTACTATGGCTCTGAAACATAGAACGGTGCTTTCTTGAGAGTGAATGAAGAAGCTGTTTTCTTTGTTGAAGAAAATCTGCCAGATAAACCAGCAACTCAAATACTGCCTATTAATTATTATTATTTTTAAAAAAATATTTTTTATTATTTTCAAAAGAAAACAAACAAAGACATACAACATTGAACATTTAAGGAGCTACCATTGTTCCGCTTATCATAGAAGTCTAACTAATACAGAATATAAAAAACTCTAACTATTATCAGATCTAAGCAGAAAAACCACACTTGAAGATTACATTATCGTTAAGTTTAGTTATACATTTTTAAAATTAAAATTATTAATTAAGTTTCTTTATGTGTTTTTTTTTAAAGAAAAATCATGAAAAATAATATACATATATATATATATATATATATATATATATATATATATATGTCACATGTTTAAGCTGAATTTGAAAATTAAGGGAGACTAGGATAGATCTATTTCGGCCTTATTTTGGCCTCATCAGCTAGGGACTTGAACCTGCAACCTTTGCCTTGTAAGGCAGAGAATTATCCTCTAGGCTACAGTATCCAATCCAATATATATATATATATATATATATATATATATATATATATATATATATATATATATATATATATAAAAGCAATAAACAAATTATTAGTAATACAAGAAGGAGATAATATAAACACTTCTAAGTTAGTTATAATATAAACTATATAGTTCTATCTTATGATTTTAAAATAGTCATTTATTCTTATATATTTAATTTTTTATACTGTTTTTAACATTCCACCAATCATATACTTTATCCCAAATTTTATAAATTAATTATTTTATTAAGATGCCTAATCATTAATATTAAGACAAATGATTTGTTCAATGTGCAAAGCAAAAGGAGAATCAGTTCTTATCCACCACATCTCATATTTTTTTTAAAAAAAATGTTTTTAAATTATTAGATTCGTTATGAATTGTTCTATTGCTGTTGTGAGCCGCCCCGAGTCTATGGAGAGGGGTGGCATACAAATCAAATCAAATCAAATCAAATCAAATCAAATCAAAGAAAAGAAAAGAAAAGAAAAGAAAAGCAATAAACCAACCAACCAACCAACCAACCTACTTACCTACCTACCTACCTAGTAATGCCTTCGGAATATAAGCTCTAGCAATAGGACTTATTCCTGGGAATTAGGGGAAATAATTGCATCCTTTGCTATTCAAAAACATCATCAAAAAAGCACAACAAAGGATGTTCTTTCTGCACCAACTCAAGAAGCTCAAACTGCCCAAGGAGCTGCTGATACAGTTCTACAGAGGAATCATTGAGTCTGTCATCTGCACCTCTATCACTGTCTGGTTTGGTGCTGCAACCCAACAGGACCGACACAGACTTCAGAGGAGAATCAGAACTGCAGAAAAAGCAATGGCTGCCAACCTGCCTTCCATCGAGGATCTGTATACTGCATGAATCAAAAAGACAGCTGTGAAAATATTTAGTGGTCCCTCACATCCTGGACATAAGTTGTTTCAACTCCTACCCTCAAAACGTTGCTACAAAACACTGCACAGCAAGACAACTAGACATAAGAACAGTTTTTTCCTGAACGCCATCACTCTACTAAACGCACAATTCCCTCAACACTGTCAATTTTTTTAAACTAAGTCTGCACTTCTATTTCCATTATTTTTTTCCCATCATTCCTATCACCCATTTCCTCCCACTTAGGACTGTGTGACTGTAACTTGTTGCTTGTATCCTAAGATTTTTATTAATATTGCTTCTTCATTGCTTATTTGACCCCTATGACAATCATTAAGTGTTGTATCAGATGATTCTTGACAAATCTATATTTTCTTTTATGTACACTGAGAGCATATGCACCAAGACACATTCCTTGTGTGTCCAATCACAATTGGCCAATAAAGAATTCTATTCTATTCTGTTCTATTCTATTCTATTCTGTCTTTTACTTAAAATAAGAAGATGATAGAAAGAAAAAGGAAAGGACAATGGAAAGAATACAGTTGAATTTGATGGTGTTTCTCCTAATTAAAACTACCAAAAGCTATTAGATTAGATTAGATTTATTGGATTTATATGCCGCCCCTCTCCGGAAACTCGGGGCGGCTCACAACAATAATAAAAACAGTACATAATAACAAATCCAATTCCCACCAATCTAATTACAATTTTAAATTTTAAAAAATTCATAAAACAATCCCAATATATATAAAAAACAGACACACAGTCAATCAATCAGACGGCAAAACAACATGAGCAAGGGGGAGATGTTTTAGTTCCCCCATGCTTGACGACAGAGGTGGGTTTTAAGGAGTTTACGAAAGGCAGGGAGGGTGGGGGCAATCCTAATCTCAGGGGGGAGCTGGTTCCAGAGGGTCGGAGCCCCCACAGAGAAGGCTCTTCCCCTGGGTCCCGCCAGACGACATTGTTTAGTCGACGGGACCCGAAGAAGGCCGACTCTGTGAGACCTAGCACATTAGCAGGCAAAGTGATCGGGGAGAATCATTTTCGACAGTTTGCAAGCCCAGCAGATCTTTGTTATTCTTTAAACAACCCAACTTCTCTTTGAGCATGAAAGAATGCATGGTGGCCTCTGAAACATATAAATAATGATTGCCTAGAGCTCTAGAAGGCCAATGAGGTCCCATTGACTTGAGATCTAGAACACTGCCTCCAATCATGCTTAGAATTGTAGAGATGAAAGAGACTCAGAGAGGACCCAGGAAGTCTTCTAGTTTAAGGAACTCGGAAGGGACCCAGGAAGTTTTGGGCAGACTAAGGCAGGAATCCTTGTATCATTGTTGGCAAATGGTTGTCTGATATTTTCTGTAAAATCTGCAGCGATGGAGCACCAGATGAACCACGCACAACTCTACAACTATCCCAGGAAACATTCTTCTGTGCTTTAATGACTGGAAAACATCTGGAGAAATGTCACTTCCTGCTTTTTCTTTTTTATTACTTTGGGGAATAAAAATTAAAAGTAATAAAGCAGAATATGTGGGTTATCTATCTGTCTGTCTGTCTGTCTGTCTGTCTGTCTGTCTGTCTGTCTGTCTGTCTGTCTGTCTGTCTGTCTGTCTATCTATCTATCTATCTATCTATCTATCTATCTATCTATCTATCTATCTATCTATCTATCTATCTATCTATCTATTTATTGTTAGAGTTGAAAGGGACCATGAAGGCCATTGAGTTCAACCCCCTGCCCAAGCAGGAACCCTATAGTACACCAGTCAAGTGTCAGTTCAATCTTCTCTTAAAAATGTCCAGAGTGTTGGAGTTCACAACGTCCGCTGGTAGGTTGTTCCACTGGTTGATCGCTCTGACCGTCAGGAAGTTCCTCCTTATCTCCATGTTGAATCTCTCCTTGGTCAGCTTCCAGCCATTGTTCCTCGTCTGAAGAATAAAGTGATCCCCTCCTCTCTGTGACATCCCCTCGTATACTTGTAGACTGCTGTCATGTCCGCTCTGGCCCTCCTTTTCTCTAGGCTATCCATGCCCAGTTCCCTCAATGCTGGTAAAGTTATCAGCTCTCTTCCTTTTTTCCAGTTTCACTATGTTTTTGTAAAACTACTCCAGCACTCCTTCTCTCTACTGTGCAGCAGGAAGAGAAGGTTCTTGCTCACCCTTTAATCTTTATTTGGATGACAGAAGTGACCAGGAGGGATAATTCCGACCCTACATAATTGCAGAACTGTTCCGAGCTAAAACTATTCTCTTTTCAGTCTATCACACAGTACTCCTTGTTTAGCCCAGTTAAGTCTGTAACATGAACACTGCGAAGATGTGGGTGTGTTTAGGAAAGACATTTATTTTTATTAACCATTTAACTTTTATTGCAAACCTAATGGAACACAAAGGATGCTTTGCATGGAGATAGATCTGAATGCCGTCTTTTTGCATCGGTTCTCTAGGCAACATTGACATTCACAATGTCCTTGATTTAGTCCTGAGCTCTCCGAGTTGAGTTGGGTTGACTAGATAGGAGAATAATATGAGGCAGTTAAAAATAGAATGATACAAAGATCCTAAAAATAAATAAATATCCTGGAAAACAATAAATCAACATTTTTTTCTTTTTCGGTTGTGAGCCATCCAGAGTCCTTAGGGAGTTGGGCGGCATACAAATTTAAATAAACAAATAAACAAATAAACAAATAAACACCAGACCTAATATTCCACAAAAGCTCCACCAATTACTACAGCCCAGTGCTTCTCAAAGAGTGGGGCGTGCCCCACTGGGGGCGCGCAAAGTGACCCCAGAGAATAAGCTTTTTTTGCTGTAGAGAATAGGATGTGCATCCTATTTCACACTTGTACCAGTATCTCTGTCGCATTCCTCAGCATTGTGTCCAGGGAAACCCATTCTAAGGGTTTGTAAGATGAAAAGTTTGTAAGATGAAGCAATTTTCCCCGTAGGAATCAATGTAAAACCAAATAATGCATGCAACTCCATCCCCAAAGTCACCCCTTTTGCCTTGCACCGCTGGGAATCCCCGCCTCCGGACTTCCGTTGCCAGCCGAAGCGCTGGGATTCCCCTGAGGCCTTTCCCTGAATCCCTTCATTTTTGCCGGCGCTACTTTGAATCCCAGCAAGGGGAGATTCAGGGGAATCCCAGCGCTTCGGCTGGCAACGGAAGTCCGGAGGTGGGGTTTCCCAGTGAGGGGAGCCTCAGGGGAATCCCAGCACTTCGGCTGGCAATGGAAGTCCAGAGGTGGGGTTTCCCAGCGAGGGGAGCCTCAGTGGAATCCCAGCACTTCGTCTGGCAACGGAAGTCCGGAGGTGGGGTTTCCCAGCGAGGGGAGCCTCAGGAGAATCCCAGTGCTTCAGCTGGCAACGGAAGTCCAGAGGTTTGGTTTTCCAGCAAGTGGAGCTTCAGGGGAATCCCAGCACTTCGGCTGGCAACGGAAGTCCGGAGGTGGGGTTTCCCAGCGAGGGGAGCCTCAGGGGAATCCCAGTGCTTCAGCTGGCAACGGAAGTCCGGAGGCGGGGTTTCCCAGTGAGTGGAGCCTCAGGGGAATCCCAGCTCTTCGGCTGGCAATGGAAGTCCGGAGATTTGGTTTCCCAGAGAGGGGAGCCTCAGGGAGATCCCAGCGCTTCGGCTGGCAACGGAAGTGCGGAGGTTTGGTTTCCCAGTGAGGGGAGCCTCAGGAGAATCCCAGCACTTCAGCTGGCAACGGAAGTCTGGAGGTGAGGCATCCCAGTGGCGGCGGCTTGGGTTCGTAAGGTGAAAATAGTTTGGAAGAAGTGGCAAAAAAATCTTAAGCACCGGGTTCGTATCACGAAAAGTTTGTATGAAGAGGGGTTCGTAAGATGAGGTATCACTGTATTTTGTTTTATTCTTTGCCAATGAAAAGTTTTCTGCAACTGAGGTCAGGGAGACTCCAGAAAGAATTACAGATTTATTTGTGGGATGCATACACTGCTGAAATCCAAGTTAACCACCTATTTTAGGGTGAAAACAAATGAGCAATGTTCACTGGATTTCAGCATTTTAGCATTTTTGGAGAGTCAGCTCTCTGAGTTCCTAAATGACATATGTATAGAATTGCAGTGCTGTTATCTCCATTTATTAGAGCGGAGGTCACTCTGCTGTATAAAATACTCTGACACATTATCATCTCTTGTTTTTCTCTTAGAAGCATATGAAATGAAATACATCCAGATGGGAACCTTTGATTACTAACTTATTTATCAAAGCCAATTTTTAATGATTTGCATCTGTTGTGAAATTTGGTTGCGGAACTTCAGATCAGTTGCTCACAATCTGGAATCATAGAAACATAGAAACATAGAAGACTGACGGCAGAAAAAGACCTCATGGTCCATCTAGTCTGCCCTTATACTATTTTCTGTATTTTATCTTAGGATGGATCTATGTTTATCCCAGGCATGTTTAAATTCAGTTACTGTGGATTTATCTACCACGTCTGCTGGAAGTTTGTTCCAAGGATCTACTACTCTTTCAGTAAAATAATATTTTCTCATGTTGCTTTTGATCTTTCCCCCAACTAACTTCAGATTGTGTCCCCTTGTTCTTGGGTTCACTTTCCTATTAAAAACACTTCCCTCCTGGACCTTATTTAACCCTTTAACATATTTAAATGTTTCGATCACGTCCCCCCTTTTCCTTCTGTCCTCCAGACTATACAGATTGAGTTCATGAAGTCTTTCCTGATATGTTTTATGCTTAAGACCTTCCACCATTCTTGTAGCCCGTCTTTGGACCCGTTCAATTTTGTCAATCTCTTTTTGTAGGTGAGGTCTCCAGAACTGAACACAGTATTCCAAATGTGGTCTCACCAGCACTCTATATAAAGGGATCATAATCTCCCTCTTCCTGCTTGTTATACCTCTAGCTATGTAGCCAAGCATCCTACTTGCTTTCCCTACCGCCTGACTGCACTGTTCACCCATTTTGAGACTGTCAGAAATCATTACCCCTAAATCCTTTTCTTTTGAAGGATTGAATCACAATTGATTTAGAATAAATTTAAGGATTTAGCAAATCAATTACATCTAGGCTATTTTATGTTTTTATATTTTTGGTATATGTATTATATATTTTTAACTTTTTAACCATTTTTAGGGATTAATGTATTTATGGTATGAGTGAATGGGATTATGTTATTAATTACTGGAATGAATGGAATATTGTGAATGGAAATGAATGGGAGTGGGGTGATAGATGGAATGGGGTGGGTGGGTGGGATTATAATATGTATGAAATACCATATCCGAAACCCGGCTGGGCAAATTTCAGAGAGAGGAACTCCTCCCTCTGGGCCCAGCCAGGTTTCGGTCACACAAGCCAGGTTGGCCTCCTCATCCAGGATCAAATCCCGGATGAGGAGAGCTTTATTTACCACTGACCTGGCATTGAGTAGCAACAGCTTGAGCCCAGGGCCAGAATTACACTCAACAAAACAATGCTGTTTGGCGGGACCCAGGGGAAAAGCCTTCTCTGTGGTGGCCCCGGCCCTCTGGAACCAACTCCCCCTGGAGATTAGAATTGCCCCCACCCTCCTCGCCTTTCATAAGCTCCTTAAAACCCACCTCTGCCGTCAAACATGGGGGAACTGAGATATTCTTTCCCCCTAGGCCCTTACAATTTATGCATGGTATGTTTGTTTATATGTATGTTTGGTTTTACAAATAAGAGTTTTTTAGCTGTTTTAGTATTGGATTTACATGCTGTTTTGTATTACTGTTGTTAGCCGCCCCGAGTCTACGGAGAGGGGCGGCATACAGATCCAATAAATAATAATAAATAATAATAATACAGTATTGTATATCGTAGAACATACAATCATTTAGAATAAATATAAGGATTTCCACTTGAAAATTTAATTATAGAAAAAATATATAGATGTGCAGAAATGGACCAAATGACGAATGCAATTAAAGGAATGAAAAGTAAAGAAACCAACGAGACATGGCAAAAATTGCATGAATGGATCCATCACAAAAATCAAATCTAACAATACAGAGTATCAGTGTACATAAATAGAAAGAAAATTAGTATAAAAATATAAAGACACATAGAGAAAGGAAACAGCTACCAATGTTTAATTATTAATTGCTATAAAATAAAGAGTATCTTTGCTTGTTGAATATATGGGAGTACATAGAGTTCAATTTAAGAAAATGTGTAGAATTGACAATATAAAAGGTAACAGATACGGAGTATGAACTGTTCAGAATTGTATATATGCTATTCCTTTTTATTTTTTTTTCATTTTCAATATATATATATATATATATATATATATATATATATATATATATATATATATATATATATATATATATTCGACACAAAAGTATGTAACCCTTCCCTGGTGCAGAACTGAAGGGATTGGATACTGTAGCCTAGAGGATAATTCTCTGCCTTACAAGGCAAAGGTTGCAGGTTCACGTCCCAGTGGGTATGGCTAGCTGATGGGGCCAAAATAAGGCCGAAATAGATCTATCCTAGTCTCCCTTAATTTTCAAATTCAGCAAAAAACATGTGACACATACAGATAGAATTGTCGGCTATCAATCAAATTAACTGCCTTGGAAATGGCCCTGGGTTGGGCCGAGAGGCAAATAAGGAGCTGTGATGTTCCTTCAATACACCAGGGTGATTCAACACAAAAATATGTAACCCTTCCCTGGTGCAGAGCTGAAGGGATTGGATACTGTAGCCTAGAGGATAATTCTCTGCCTTACAAAGCAAAGGTTGCAGGTTCAAGTCCCAGTGGGTATGGCTAGATGATGAGGCCAAAATAAGGCCGAAATAGATCTATCCTAGTCTCCCTTAATTTTCAAATTCAGCAAAAAAAAAACATGTGACATATATATGTCACATGGGTTTTTTTGCTGAATTATATATATATATATATATATATATATATATATATATATATATATATATATACATATATATATATATATATATAATGCATTTATTCTGCTTTCATTTATGGAATTATAGAAGAAATCCAGATGATGTTCTCTTTGACTGAAACCTCCTTATGTTTTTCTGTAATTTCCATCAGAATAAGAAGCCATTTTATAAAAAGAGTGTGAGAGCTGAACAATACCTATTGATTGCAGTGCAAGGAGTCCTCCATCGGAAATGTTATCCTCCAATTCTATAAATTCACAGCCTCTCAAGTCATCAGTGTTACATAGAACAATCATCCTCAACTTAGATGCTTTCAGATATGTGGGACTGCTGAGGCATATGGAATTTACTTAGGAGCTGGGTCTTAAAACACATTTAGAGGACTCCAGGACTCCAGAAAATGCTGAAAGAAAACCATACCCTGTTTTCCCGAAAATAAGACGTACCCCGAAAGTAAGGCATGTCAGAGGTTTTGCAGAATTTGCTAATATAAGGCACCCCCCTGAAAATAAGGCGTAGTCAAGTTTACATACGGTACGGTGGAAAAACATACAGTACCATTCAAAGCTGTTCATAGCGGTACCATAATAATGTGGCGTCCCCTGCTGGCCCCTTCCATCGATTTGTACCGTCCAGTACAGCAGACACAGTCTGCTGCTGTCTCACCACCATTACAGTCTCCACTACAGTGCGTAGACTGTAGTTCCTCTGGTGGCCGGAAGCTGCAATAACAGGAGTATACTGTTGTACCATGTAAGTGCCGTCGTTTGTGTGTGTGGGTGCCATACTGACCGGTACCACACTTTCTTTGGGGGTGTCAGCTTTTCTGCCTGTGAATTTGTCTTATTTGAGAAATATAAGGCACCCCCCGAAAATAAGACGTAGCACAACTTTTGGAGCAAAAATTAATATAAGACAGTGTCTTATTTTTGGGGAAACACAGTACTAATTTCCTGTATGAAAGATGCTTTACTCTGGAACCGAGTAGCCAATAAATATGAGAGGCATGCTGTCGAGGTTCCAGATAATATCCAAAAATAATAATAATAATAAAAATAATAATGTCCAGCTGGCCATCACTGCTGGTTCATCAAGTGGGGGAGTATTTCCCACTACTGGTTCTATAAAACCAGTCCAAACCAGCAGGAACCCATCTCTGCCCTGTTGTAGAGGAAAAGGTCAACTCTTTCCCTAGAAAACATATAGGTATGATTCTTTTTGGGTTTTTTAGTTGCATTGTCAAGTCAAATTGTATACAGTATAAAATCATCAGGTAATTGGGTAGCATGCAATAAAGGGCAAGGAACCTTAATCCTTTATATGTGGGTTGTCCATATGGGAGAAAGTGCCATTAACAAAATATAGTTCTATCAGAATCCCAACATAAGGCAAAAGGTGTCTATCATTTGCCAAATGTTTTTCATTTCTCAGTAGAATCGTGGTTTAATATGCTATGTAGTTGCACTCCAAGGCTCCAAGCTCATCTGTATTCCCTTTATTTTTTGTTAAAAAGTTGCTGAGGACACAAGTATCTGCTTACGGCATAAAAATGACAAAATGGCCTATAACAAATCACATACATAAATAAATTAGACATATATTTTTCGGAAAGATAGTTA
The DNA here is from genome assembly GCF_031021105.1 of Erythrolamprus reginae. NCBI lineage: Eukaryota > Metazoa > Chordata > Lepidosauria > Squamata > Dipsadidae > Erythrolamprus > Erythrolamprus reginae. The sequence goes on along the minus strand of NC_091956.1, from coordinate 78,873,021 downwards.
ATTTTTTTCCTCTGCATCTCTTTCACAATGTTTTGAATATATTGCCATGGTGTACCATATTAGAGTGTCAGCAAGTTTAGCATTCTTAATTATCATTTTTATTCTCCTTTATTAGAGAATTTATTAGATTTGCATGCTGCTGAATCTATCTGGGATGAAAAGAAGACTAAAATCACAATATAAATGCCCATGGTGCAAAATAAGGAACAACAGAGAGCAATAATTACAAATAAAAAGAAACAGACCGATGCCCCATTGATCTCCAGATATCTTGAGGAAAATCTTGAACCATTAGCAACATAGCTGAGTCTGACTGGAAGCAATTATTTTTTAATTTGCTGATGCATTCAACCATTCAATATAGTTAAATATATGACTTATATTTATTTGTTTACTCCCTTGGCCAAGAAATGGAGGTGAGCATCATACCTTAGAGCAGTGTTTCCCAACCTTGGCAACTTGAAGATATTTGGACTTCAACTCCCAGAATTCCCCAGCCAGCGACTGGTCGGATGTCTTCGTGACGTCAAAGCGCCGCCTATGGAATTCCCTATTGGGATTCCCCACCTTCTTTCTTTCCTCCAGATCAGCCGAAAACGCCGCCGCCGTTCGCAAAAATGGTGCTCCGCCGAGCTGCGCCACCCGGCTGTAACCTTCTGAAACATCCCGGCGCTTCTCGGCGGCCTCCGGAACCTGAACCCGAACTTCCGGGTTCGGCGTTCGGGAGAACGCCGAGAAGCCCCCCGGCTGTTTTAAAAGGTGACAGCCGGGCGACAGCACCCAGCGGAGCGCCATTTTGCATTTTTTCTTTTTGCACGGATTAATCGCTTTTACATTGTTTCCTATGGGAAACAATGTTTTGTCTTACGAACGTTTCGCCTTACGAACCTACTTCCAGAACCAATAAAGGTTCGTAAGATGAGGTATTACTGTACCTTACTCCATCAGACTTCAAATTCTTGGTTTAGACAACTTACAACTCCGTCGTCTCCGTTCCGACTTAAGTATAATTCATAAAATCATATACCAAAATGTCCTACCTGTTAATGACTACTTCACCTTCAACCGCAACAACACACGAGCACGAAATCGATTTAAACTAAATGTCAACTGCTCCAAACCTGACTGCAAAAAATACGACTTCAGCAACAGAGTAATCAACGCCTGGAATGCACTACCTGATTCTGTGGTTTCTACTCCTAACCCCAAAACCTTTAACCTTAGACTATCTACAATTGACCTCTTCCCCTTTCTAAGAAGTCTGTAAGGGGCGTGCATAAGCGCACCACTGTGCCTACCGTCCCTGTCCTATTGTCTACTTTTTATCATTACTTATCTAATGTTTTATATGTACAAATTATCACCCTATAATTGTTTGACAAATAAATAAAAATAAATAAACTACTTGAGACAAATAGTTATCCAACATCTTCTTAAAAACTTCCAGTGTTGGAGCATTCACAACTTCTGGAGGCAAGCTGTTCCACTGGTTAATTGTCCTAACTATCCTTAGTTCCAAATTAGTCCTCTCCTTCAGGGAAGCCTTTGGAGCCTGAGGAGGACGCAACGCGAGCCTACTGGGCGTACCAGAAATTGGGCAAGAGTCCATTTCTGGCCTCCAGAGGGCCTCTGGGATGGTAGCGGAAGCCGTTTTTACCGTCCCCAGGCATTGAATTAAAAGATTCACCATCACTGCTATAGGTTCGGATGTCCTGTTAGAGACTCCTTCTCCCTTGGTTAATTCTTTGCCATCTACTTCAGAACGGCTGGTGTAAATTTCTTGAGAACAAAATCTGGAGCATCTTCAATTTGAAAGCAAACCATGTATTGTAATGGCGTGGTCTAATAAATTACTGTAGCAGGAGAACAATTGGAAAAATGAACAGTTTTTAATTGAAAAGAATGCAACGTTATTTGTGGCTATGAAAAGAGTGAGGCTGATGTAAATTTATAATTCACCATGGAACCTTAAAAGAAACCACAATAATGGATACAGGGAGTCCTAGAGAAGGACTTGAACTATATTCTCTTTGAAATTATTTACTGAAAAGAATTTGGCTGCATTATTGCACATAATTATGCAGGGGGGGGGGGGTTTGTTAGTAAATAAATGAAATCCAGGTCACTTGAGATTTTAACATGGATTTGTGAGAAGGGAACCTAAATGCCTTCTTATCTACAGTGGCCAGTAAACAAAACGAATCTCTGTGCTGAAATAATGAGTGTAGTGGTGTGATTTAAAACACAGGCTGTTTTGTTGCATCATATTCCGGTGGGACTAAGTGTTTCTGCCTTCCCTGAATGCAGCGGCAGGTTGCACTTTTTATTTATTTATTTATTCATTTGTCCAATACACAATGCCGATGGAAGAGAATAGACATGAAGTAATATGTATAAAGATAATATGTAAAAATAGAGAAGATATATGAAAGGAAGAAAATATATATGATATTTTTATTTATTTATATTTATTTATTCTTTGTCCAATATACAATACATATGGAAGAGAATAGACATTAAGTAATATATATAAAGATAGAAAGTAAAAAAGAAGAGAAATAGATGGGAGGGAGAGAATATATATGATATAAGAGATAAGGAGAGAATATGTAAGTATATATGATGTATATATGATGTATATATGATATATATATGATGTATATATGATATATATATGGAGAGAATATATAGGATATATGAGATAAGGAAAGACAATTGGACAGGGGACGATAGGCACATCAGTGCACTTATGTATGCCCCTTACTGGCCTCTTAGGAACCTGGAGAGGTCAATCGTGGATAGTATAAGGGAGAAATGTTGGGGGTTGGGAGTTGACACTATTGAGTCCGGTAATGAGTTCCACGCTTCGACAACTTGATTGTTAAAGTCATATTTTTTACAGTCAAGTTTGGAGTGGTTAATATTAAGTTTGAATCTGTTGCGTGCTCTTGTGTTGTTGCGGTTGAAGCTGAAGTAGTCGTTGACCGGAAGGACATTGCAGCATATGATCTTGTGGGCAATACTTAAATTGTGTTTTAGGCGCCGCAGTTCTAAGCTTTCAAGATCCAGAATAGATAGTCTATTTTCGTAGGGTATTCTGTTTCGAGTGGAGGAGTGAAGGGCTCTTCCGGTGAAATATCTTTGGACGTTTTTGAGAGTGTGGATGTCTGAGATGTGGTGTGGGTTAGGGTTAGGTTTGGGTTATGAGAGAAAGGAAAGACAATTGGATAGGGGATGAAAGGCACACTAGTGCACTTATGTACGCCGCTTACTGACCTCTTAGGAACCTGGAGAGGTCAATCGTGGAGAGTCTAAGGGAGAAATGTTGGGGGTTAGGGGCTGACACTATTGAGTCCGGTAATGAGTTCCACGCTTACCTGCAAATTGGGGCGCTGCGTGTGCATCCTATTTATTGGGCTGCGTCCATGCGCGCACCCACGTATGCATCGCTCATGCGATTTTGCTTCCATGCATGTGCAGAGTGCAAAAACATGCTGAAATTTCACAAGGGAATGCTTTTGCGTGATTTCGGAACTTTTTTGGCTTCCGCACATGTGCGGAAGCAAACAAAATCACCAAAATCTCTCACATCAACTGCTCAGGTTACATCATATTCAATGTCACAGGCTCACACGATATTCTTCCCTGCCATTTACAATAATGCTTTCACAATATTAGCATAAACGTAGCACCAATGTTCTAAGCTTGTAGATAAATTAATTGCAATGTTTTCATAACAGTCATTTCAGCAGTGCTATAGCATAGCACCCAGTAGTATAGGTCGTCGTTGGACAATCCACATTTTTAGCTGTACGATGTGCAAATCTTTCCCTGTTTATGACTTGTGCTTTGTCTTATGTTCGGGGTCACAATTTCAGAAGCTAAAGAGTTTATAGTCTTTTCCTACAGCCTGAAATTTAATTGACCTTTTATTGCACATTTTACTGGGGATCTGACCCTCTCTAGCATGGTAACATCATGTGCAGCTGCATGACTTGGTGACAGAAATTCTGGTCCCAATTGCCATTGTGAACTGAGATTTAACTGCATATAAACATTGCTCTAGAAACTGTTCTGTCGGGCTCTCTGGTAGAATCCTCCCAAAAATTCACAGGTACAAATTTCAGACACACACACGTTTGAAAATTCAAAACAATGTTCTTTATAATGAAAATTCACTTAAACTAAGCCCTCTTTTGTTATAGCAAAGAGCTCTCGTCTCCAAACAAACTGGTAATTGGTACAAGTCCCTTATCAGTCCTGTGATACTTAGCTTGCAGCTGTGGGGCAATTCACAGTCCTTCTTCTTTCACAAAGTGAAACACACTTTGCTCTGGTTTAGGTTCAAAGCGGGGAAAAATCAGCACAGAAAAAGTCAAAGTCAGTAAAGCAGTCATGAAACACAACAAACGATCAGATAATCCTCCGCAATGGCCAAACCCACAGGCTGCTATTTATAGCAGCCTCACTAATGACCACAGCCCCAGCCAATCACAGGTGGCCTCATTTTCTTTGATAATAATCTCTCAGTTGTTGTTGCCTATGCATCGCTCTCCGCATGCGTGGCTGTATCATTAACTCTTGTTCTGAATCCAAAGAGGAGCTAGAGAATTGATCTCCTTCTGAGCAGTCTGCCCCACTCTCCTCCTCCCTGTCACTCATGTTTTCTTGGTCAGAGGAGCCTTCATCAACAGATTCCACCGGGGGCAAAACAGGCCTGCAGCATGTGGATGTCTCCCCCACATCCACAGTCCTTGGGGCAGGAGCTGGGCCAGAGCTAACCACAACAGAAAACAGTGGTAGGGCTCTAAAAGTGCTTAGATGTTCCTGGAGTTTTAGGAGTTAGTAAATTGTGGCTACCAGTATATATATTTTTCCTACTCAGTAAGAGGATCTTTTCCACAAATCAACCATGACAAGGAGGCTTGTCTCTCAAGGCAGGAATTCACTTGCTAATTGTTACTAGAATTCTAACTGTCTGCCATCTATGCTTCATAAGATTGAGCGGCATTTAGAGAGGAGGTCCACGTTTGAAAAGAAGCCCCATGTGGTCAGTTAGAGTAGATCTGAAGGATTCTTTATTCCAACTCAGTAGCTTGCTGCCCACAGCCACTTGCCTAGAGGATGTTAAGTTTTTCTCTGATTCTCAGAGAAGTGAGATACATGGCAATTTAATGGGATGCAATTAAATAATACATGGTGCTCGGGGGAGACCGTAATAAAGCATTTGAGTAGGCAATTCTATTAATTTCTTCAAACTTTATTCTATCTATCTATCTATCTATCTATCTATCTATCTATCTATCTATCTATATCTATCTATCTATCTATCTATGTATCTAATCTATCTATCTACCTACCTACCTACCTACCTACCTACCTACCTATCTATCTATCTAATAATTCTGCTGCACGAATCCCAGCGACCGATTAGGTCCCACAGAGTCGGCCTTCTCCGGGTCCCGTCGACTAAACAATGTCAGTTGGTGGGCCCCAGGGGAAGAGCCTTCTCTGTGGCGGCCCCGACTCTCTGGAACCAGCTCCCCCCCAGAGATTAGAACTGCCCCTACCCTCCTTGCCTTTCGTAAACTCCTCAAAACCCACCTTTGTCGTCAGGCATGGGGGAACTGAGATATCTCCCCCGGGCCTATATAATTTATGTATGGTATGTTTGTAGGTATGTCTGCTTAAAAATGGGGTTTTCTTAACTACTTTAAATTTTAAATTGTAAATTATTAGATTTGTTATGAATTGTTTTATTATGTTGTGAGCCGCCCCGAGTCTACGGAAAGGGGCGGCATACAAATCTAATAAATAAATAAATAAATAAATAAATAAATAAATAATCCCAGCGACCAATTAGGTCCCACAGAGTCGGCCTTCTCCGGGTTCCGTTGACAAAACAATGTCGCTTGGCGGGACCCAGGGGAAGAAAAAGCTTTATTGGGCCCATGTTTTGCTCTATCTGTGCACATATTATAATGGAATTTGTAAAACCCAATCCAATGGTATCCAATATGGAATACAATTCTGAAAAATCACCTGTTGTTGTTGAATAACAAGTCCAGCAACCTGAGCAAGGGGAATGAGAAATGCTAAGCCAAGCATCCTACTTGCTTTGCTGCATAGCTAGAGGTATAACAAGCAGGAAGATGGAGATTGTGATCCTGCTGGTGAGCGCTGGTGAGACCACATTTGGATCCTGCTGGTGAGCGCTGGTGAGACCACATTTGGAATACTGTGTTCAGTTCTGGAGACCTCACCTACAAAAAGAGATTGACAAAATTGAACGGGTCCAAAGACGGGCTACAAGAATGGTGGAAGGTCTTAAGCATAAAACGTATCAGGAAAGACTTCATGAACTCCATCTGTATAGTCTGGAGGACAGAAGGAAAAGGGGGGACATGATCGAAACATTTAAATATGTTAAAGGGTTAAATAAGGTTCAGGAGGGAAGTGTTTTCAATAGGAAAGTGAACACAAGAACAAGGGGACACAATCTGAAGTTAGTTGGGGGAAAGATCAAAAGCAACGTGAGAAAATATTATTCCACTGAAAGAGTAGTAGATCCTTGGAACAAACTTCCAGCAGATGTGGTAGGTAAATCCACAATAACTGAATTTAAACATGCCTGGGATAAACATATATCCATCCTAAGATAAAATACAAGAAATAGTATAAGGGCAGACTAGATGGACCGTGAGGTCTTTTTCTGCTGTCAATCTTCTATGTTTCTATGTTTCTAATACTGTGTTCAGTTCTGGAGACCTCACCTACAAAAGATATTGATAAAATGGAACAGGTCCAAAGACAGGCTACAAAAATGGTGGAAGGTCTTAAGCATAAAACGTATCAGGAAAGACTTAATGAACGCAATGTGTATAATCTGGAGGAAGAAGGAAAAGGGGGGACATGATCGAAACATTTAAATATGTTAAAGGGTTGGATAAGTGTTTTTAATAGGAAAGTGAACACAAGAACAAGGGGACACAATCTGAAGTTAGTTGGGGGAAAGATCAAAAGCAACGTGAGAAAATATTATTCCACTGAAAGAGTAGTAGATCCTTGGAACAAACTTCCAGCAGACGTGGTTGGTAAATCCACAGTAACTGAATTTAAACATGCCTGGGATAAACGTATATCCATTGTAAGATAAAATACAGGAAATAGTATAAGGGCAGGTTAGATGGACCATGAGGTCTTTTTCTGCCATCAGACTTCTATGTTTCTATGTTGAAAGTTGCAGTTCAATAATAATTGAAAGGCCACAGATATTCCGTCTCTGCCAGAGTTACACACTACAGTAATTGGGAATGTTCAGCAATGGAATAAAAAAGGTAAAATGATATGTATTGTCAATTTACAATTTATCACCAGCAGTCAGCGCAACAGAAGGGCTCACTTCACCACCGTGATATGCATTTCAAGGTTAAATTGACTGTAGGATATTAAAATTATACTTAAAGTATCATCTGATTACCTTCACGTGTGCTCTTCTTTCTTCAAGAAGGATTAATTGTCTTCTTAGTCATTACTACTGTCAGGAGTTTTACAGCCCTGAAACTCTAATGACAAATACTAGCTGCATCAATGGGAACATGTTTAGCATTTAATTAGGCATTTGAATGTGAAGAAAGAAATCTGAAGTCAAAACAAACCATCAGCAGTGTTCTCCTGGGAAAAAGCAGAGCCACTTTAAATAATTTCAAGTAATTTTAATAATACTTTGTGGCATACAAAATGCTTTGTTACCCTTTTCACATTTATCTAAAGCAGAGAGGTTGACAGATTGTATGATTCTCTAGAAATAGGGCTGGAGCCCAGGTAATAATGCAGTCGATGTCATGTTCTCTGGCTCAAACTTATTGGTAACTCAGTTATAATGTTTAGGGAAACCGTATCTCAAGGGCCCTGAACAGTTGACTTAAAGTTTGGCATGTGGATAAATCCGACATAATGAAATGTAATTTTTTAATTCTGCATGGACACAAAGCTGTCAAAGTGAAATAATAATAACAACAACAACAACAACAACAACAACAACAATAATAATAATAATAATAATTTAAAAATGTAACTCAATGTCGTATGCACAGTTGGCGGAACAAAGCATTGCATGGACAGTTCTTGGAGAAGATTGAAGGCAAAGTGGATAAAGAAAAGACCTGGTCATGGCTTACAAGTGGAACACCCAAAAAGGAGACAGAAGGACTAATACTGGCGGCACAAGAACAGGCCATTAGAACAAATGCTGTCAAAGCCAGAATTTAAAAACCAACAGACGATCCAAAGTGCAGACTCTGTAAAGAAACAGATGAAACAATCGATCACGTACTCAGCTGCTGCAAAAAGATCGCACAGACTGACTACAAGCATAGACATGATGCTGTGGCACAGATGATCCACTGGAACTTGTGCCGGAACTAACATTTACCAGTGGCAAAAAACTGGTGGGATCATAAGCCCAAAAAAGTGGTCGAAAATGAGCAAGCAAAACTACAGTGGGACTTCCGACTTCAGACTGACCAAATTCTGAAACATAACACACCAGACATTGTGATCATGGAGAAAAAGAAAGTATGGATCATCAACATCGCAATCCCAGGAGACAGCAGAATTGAGGAGAAGCAGCTAGAGAAATTAGTGAAATACGAAGATCTAAAAATCGAGCTGCAACGACTCTGGCATAAGCCAGTGAAAGTGGTCCCAGTGGCACTTGGCACGTTGGGTGCAGTGCCAAAGGATCTCAGCGGACATTTGAAAACCATCGGAATTGACAAAATCTGTCAATTGCAAAAGGCCGCTTTACTGGGATCGGCAAACATAATTCGCCGCTACATCACGCAGTCCTAGGTGCTTGGGAAGCGCCCGACTGGTGATGAAATACGAAATCCAGCATAGTGATCTCGTTTGCTGTGTTGTACTGACATTATTATTATTATTATTATTATTATTATTATTATTATTATTTAGATTTGTATGCCACAAGAGAAGGTGGATCATTGTAAACACCTGAAAATGTCCATCAAAGTGTGTTTATGGTTTTATTTTCTCCTGCATAAATTTTCTTCACAAAAACTGGGTATGGAATTTTTGTTTTATCTAACTAATTAAAGATAATCCTAAATGAACTAGTTAGTTTAGTAACCATTAGTGTTGGCCGAACAGAACTTGCAAAGTTCGGGTTCGTGCCGAACGTTGCAGTGTTCGGCATGCTAAACCCGAACCCGAACTTTTAAAAAAGTTCAGGTAAAGTTCGGGTTCGGGTTCGGCATTTGGTCGAACACCATGAAACGGCGCCACCTGGGAGGAGAGTGGGGAATCCCATCGTGGGATTTCCCACCTCCTTTTGCTTGTGGCACTGCAATATTAGAATATTAGAAGGTGAGGAACTGGTTAATTAATTTCCTCACATCCGGTTGTGAGCGGAAGAGAAAACTGAGTCGTCAATCTTGCCATTTCAAAATGGGGGCTTCTCTAACCAGCTCGGAGCATAAGCTATACATTGTGTGAATTTATTGCCTGCTTTTATGATTCTGGATTAACGCTGATTAGCCCATAAATTTTAGAATGACTTGTGGAATGTTTTTATATGACTTTCAAGTTACTTTACTTTAATGCTAAAACTAGAGATGAGAAAAGAAGGCGCTGCGTGCAAAGATGATTGAGGGGAAGAAAAGGAAAGAGAATAAAGTTGTTGTTGAGAATAAAGTTGTTGTTGTAGCCTGAAACCTGAACACCAACATGATCACCTTTTGTGATCTTCTCACAAATTAAGCCACATTCACTTAATAACCATGTTACTGGCTTAACAACTGCAGTGGCGAGAAAGGTTGTCCAGTGTCCAGTGGGGCAAAATTCACTGAACAACTGTCTTGCTTAGCAGCAGAAATTTTGGACTCAATCGAGGACATAAGTCAAAGGCTCCCTGTACCTTCTAATGGCAGAAAGTAAAGGGCCTCTTGATGAGAATAAAAGAGAATGGTACAAAAGTTGGCTTGAAACTCAGCAATTTAAAAAAATGAAGACCGTGGCATCTGGTTCTATCACTTCCTTGCAAATAGAAGAGGAAGAAATGGAAACAAGTGACAGATTTTATTTGCTTGAGCTTTAAGATCACCGCAGATGGTGACTGCACCCATGAATTTAAAAGATGCTTGCTCCTTGGGAGGGAAGCGATGGGAAACCTAGACAGAATTCTAAAAAGCAGAGATATAACGATGCAGGCAAAATATGACTGTGAGAGTTGGACCGTAAGGAAAGCTGAGCATGGAAGAATTTATTTATTTATTCCAATACAAATTGAAAGTTAAAGAGAATAAAAATATGTAGTAGTAAATATCAGGGAAAGGATAGAAGAAAAGATATGAGAATAGAATATGTCAATGAAGAGTAGAGGAAAGGATATATGAATGGGAGAAAAGATATGTAAAAGATAGGAGAGACAATTGGACAGGGGACGGAAGGCACCCTAGTGCACTTATGCTCGCCCTTTACTGACCTCTAACGAACCTGGTGAGGTCAATCGTGGATAGTCTAAGCGAAAAATGTTGGGGGTTGGGGGTTGACACCACGGAGTCCGGTAATGAGTTCCTCACTTTGACAACTCGGTTGCTAAAGTCATATTTTTTACAGTCAAGTTTGGAGCAGTTGATATTAAGTTTGAACCTGTTGAATGCTCAGGTGTTATTGTGGTTGAAGCTGAAGTAGTCATTGACAGGCAGGATGTTGCAGCATATGATCTTGTGGACAATACTTAGATCATGTTTAAGGCGTCGTAGTTCTAAGCTTTCTAGACCCAGGATTGTAAGTCTAGTTTTGTAGGGAATTCGGTTTCGAGTGGTGGAGTGAAGGGCTCTTCTGGTGAAGTAGCGTTGGACCTTTTCGTGGGTGTTGATGTCCGAAATGCGGTGTGGGTTCCAGACAGATGAGCTGAAATACTTTTGTATACTAAAATACATTTATATTAAAATACTTTTGTATACTGAAATACTTTTGCCACCTAACGAGCAGAGAGGGCACACTGGTAAAAGCCCTGATGCTGGGAAAGATTGAAAGCAAAAGGAGAAGGGTTCAGTCCAGGATGTGATAGTTAGGTAGTGTCATTGACACAAGGAACTTTGAATTTGGGCAAATTCTGGGTGTCAGTGAAGGACAGTTGCCTGGCATGTTATGGTCTATTGGTCACAAAGAGTCACACAACAGTTAGCAACTGAACAACAACAAAACTACCCTCTTTCAAGGAAAATTGGTGTCAAATTGTCCAACACAGGCAGACCAAAATGTATATTTTTCCAATTTAGTATGTAGGCTGTTGTCACAGAGATGTTATAAAACTTTGATCTGCCGACACGATCCAGGTGGAAAATAGTCTTTAAGCACAATAAACACAACATTCTGATAAATTGTTAAAATAGTATATCATGAAAAATATGATTTATAAAACTTTGGAAAACTGTTGGCACCTCCAAGTAACCATAGCCATTATTATGTTTTTAAAGATTAACTTACCATTCTTCATATGAATATTCCCCGAGATCTAATTTAGTGAAGATACATTTCCCTTATCTGACCATTATAAGAGCTATTCACTTCCTAGCATAACAGGAGAATGCAAAAGGACAGTTGGGACATCTGATAGTAAGTTGTAAAAGATATTAGAAGGGTACCAGATGGCCAAATTGCCCGAAGCTTTAGAATATGCCTTGTGTGTGGTGGAACAAATTATCTTGGTAGTTGTGCATTTTTAGTGTAATTATTCAAGTCTAGCCTGGCTTAAAACAATAAGGTGAATGTCTACTTTCCTCCTTCATCAATCAAGTGTCTGTAATCTTCAGATGATAGAAAAGATAGTAACTTATTAGACAACATAGCAATTTTTCATCAATGACCCTTATGGTTGCAGTGAATAATTCATGTCCTTGTCTTCAGAATAAAGTGCTCTCAGCTGATTCTACTTGTGTGCAGGTGCCTCTAATAATATCTTAAAAGTAGTATTTCAGATTCTGATTTCTCTTCTCTTCTCCTCTACCCTCCCCTACCGAGTGATGGCCCTCTACAGGTACGGTCAGGTATGTAGAACCGGTAGAACAATTTTGGTCAGGTATGCAGAACTGGTAGAAAAAAAATCAATTTTTTTTCTTTTTCCCCCTTCTGGGCTCTGGGTATGTTTTTCCTATCACACCAAATGAGATCGCCAAAAAAGCTTCTAGAGTTGTTAACCTGATCCTTCGCAGCTCCTGCTCAGGCAATCTCACTCTACTCACAAGAGCCTACAAAACTTTTGCCAGACCCATCCTAGACTACTGCTCATCTGTCTGGAACCCATACCACATCTCAGACATCAACACCCTTGAAAATGTCCAAAGATATTTCACCAGAAGAGCCCTTCACTCCTCCACTTGAAACAGAATATCCTATGAAAATAGACTAACAATCCTGGGCCTAGAAAGCCTAGAACTACGGCGCCTAAAACACGATTTGAATATTGCCCACAAGATCATATGCTGCAATGTCCTACCGGTCAATGACTACTTCAGCTTCAACCGCAACAACACAAGAGCACGCAACAGATTCAAACTTAATACGAACCGCTCCAAACTTGACTGTAAAAAATATGATTTCAACAATCGAGTTATCGAAGCGTGGAACTCATTACCGGACTCAATTGTGTCAACCCCTAACCCCCAACATTTCTCCCTTAGACTCTCCACGATTGACCTCTCCAGGTTCCTAAGAGGCCAGTAAGGGGCGTACATAAATGCACTGGTGTGCCTTTCGTCCCCTGTCCAATTGTCTTTCCTTTCTCTCACTTATCATATATATATTCTTCCTTTCATATATCTTCTCCTCTAAGTTCACTTTACCCTTATATATATTACTACATGTCTATTTTTCTTCTTATGTATTTGTGTATTGTACAAATGAATGAATAAATAAATAAATAAATAAAGCTTGAAAGTGTATGATTTTGGAAGAGCTGTGCATGCTGCCTGGGGACTTCTGGGAGTTGAAGTCCAAATATCTTGAAGTTGACCATCTTCAATTCTCTTACTAATATTGAGATGCATTTGATCCTGCTTATTTTATTTAAATGTTTATATTCATTCCCCAACAAGTCGATTGGTTACCTTTTAGTTTTCAGAAAATTGTTTTTATTTTATGTAATTCTGTATTCCTCTTTTTTCGTTTGTCTTTGAATTCTCTTAGTAGAAGTGAAAGGAACTGCTCTGTCTTGTTTAGCAGTCTTTGAACTGGTAGTTGGTTTTGGTGTTGTCATGATCACAACATCTTTCATGATTTGAGCTCTTGTTAAGGTGCTGTCATTCAAAAGCATTGGAAAAGAAGTTTCCCGCGTGTTTCATCTCAGATAAAAGAAGAAACACAGATTTCCGCTGCATTTAATTTCCTTATCCCCAATTTTACAGAGACAAGAAAGGAAATTGAGTTTCGTTATTACACAATAGTCCTTTCTTAAACCTATACGATGCCCTATTATAGGTATTATCTCCAGGAAAACAGAAGAAATCAGGATCAACAATATGGATATGAGGGAGCTGTCCAAGATCTCTCCTTAATTTTCCCCCTCCTCCTCCCGACATCCCTTCACTATCCCTTTCTTTCTCACCCTAACTCTTCTGAACTGCTGTAAGTCTAGGACTACCTGCATATACTATCAGCATACAGTATTTTGATTGGAGAACTGTATCTCGAACTTTTATGGAAGTGTAATTATGAATTGAGCTGTAGTAATTTGGCAACTATAAACTCAGTTTATAGTGGCCAATTCCATCCCTCTATTTTTAACAGGGAGGAAGAAAGCCATTGTGACGGACGCCATTTCATAATGTGTCCAAATGTCAGCTATATAAGAGAGATTTGGTATCCCACTGTTCAGGAATGTTGGAACAGTGTTATGAAAGAATCAGATAATGGCCGAGTAGCGTCTGTAAAAGAAAGCTGGAACTATTTTGCCTTTTTGCTTGCTGCAGTATTTTTAGCATCCCCAAAGCTGGAAGCAGAGAGAAAACAGTTTTTCCCTGTCATACTTTGGATATGAATTTAATCCAACACCTGGCAACTTCAAATATCAACCAACAAATGCTCTACCTTCCACATCGGTAAAAAGAATCCAAACCTCATATATAAACCGAATAAACAAAATCTCACAGCCAACTCCCACTCAGTAAAAGACTTTGGAATACTACTAATATCAAATGATCTAAGTGCCAAAGGCCACTGCAACAATATCGCCAAAAAGGCTTCTAGAGTTGTTAACCTGATCCTACGCAGCTTCTGCTCCAGCAATCACACTACTCACCAGAGCCTACAAAACTTTTGCCAGACCAATCCTTGAATACAGTTCATCTGTCTGGAACCCATACCACATCTCGGACATCAACACCCTAGAAAATGTCCAAAGAGGCTTCACCAGAAGAGCCCTTCACTCCTCTGCTCAAAACAGAATGCCCTACGAAAGCAGACTATCAATCCTAGATCTAGAAAGCTTAGAACTACGACACCTAAAAGACGATCTAAGTATTGCCCACAAAATCATATGCTGCAATGTCCTGCCTGTCAATGACTACTTCAGCTTCAACCGCAACAACACAAGAGCACGCAACAAATTCAAACTTAATATTAATCACTCCAAGCTTGACTGTAAAAAATATGACTTTAGCAATCGAGTTATCGAAGCGTGGAACTCATTACCGGACTCAGTAGTGTCAACCCCTAACCCCCAACAGTTCTCCCTTAGAGTATCCACGATTGACCTCTCCAGGTTCCTAAGAGGTCACTAAGGGGCGTGCATAAGTGAACTAGCCTGCCTTTCATCCCCTGTCCAATTGTCTCTCCTTATCTCATATATCATATATCTTTTCTTCCTTTCATATATCTTCTCCTCTACTTTTATATCTTTTCTTTTTTATATAATACTTCATGTCTATCCTCTTCAATATGTATTGTGTATTGAAATAAATAAATAAATAAATAGGATGCAGAAAGTGATATTATGAATGTTCTGCGGGAACAGAAATCACACTATCGCACAAGAAAAGAGCTGCCTGCTAGAACCGATATTAAACTGATGCTGCAGGTTGTACAGGTGGCCAGTATTGTTCTAATTAATAGCTCCATGGTGTTTGTATGTTTTGCCCTTTCCTTTAGATATTTTCATGCTGGTTTGCCATAGGTTGACACAGATTTCGTTTTCAGAATATTCCCTCTAAATTGCTGTATTGATTTGTTATTATTATCTCAGCAACAGCTACGACCCCAATAATCTTAGCCTGGTATGGGTGAGATAATTAGCTGCACAATTAGCCTGGTATATTCTTTAAGCTAAGTAGGTTGTTTGGTTTTGCAGTTTCATATAAAAGGTGGTGGTAGTGGCGGTGATAGATTTTCTAAAGATATTCTTGTGTCAATGGTCAGCAAAATAATCCAAGTAATCCAAGTCCTTAACATACAATGAAATAAATAAAAGGGGATTTATGAATAAAACTGGAGGGTTTTAGTACTTTATCAATTTATAAGTTTCAACATGAGTTTCAATATGCAGTATTTATGATATGAAATGTTTAATTTTAGAGTTTTCTTGTGACAATTCCCCTTCGGTTATGTTTCATTCATTCATTCATTCATTCATTCATTCATTCATTTATTTATTTATTCATTCATTCATTCATTCATTCATTCATTCATTCATTTATTTATTTATTTATTCTTTGTCCAATATACAATACATATGAAAGAGAATAGACATTAAGTAATATATATAAAGATTGAAAGTAAGAAAGAAGAGAAGTAGAAGGAAAGGAGAGAAAATATATGATATATGAGATAAGGAGAGACAATAGGACAGGGGATGATAGGCACATCAGTGCACTTATGTACGCCCCTTACTGGCCTCTTAGGATGTAGTGTATAGTTGTCAGTTAAAGTTCTCATTCTGGTCCCCTGTCGGAGCAGGAAAATGCTTTGGAAACTTCAGATCATGCAGAATGCAGCTGCGAGAGCAATCATGGGCTTTCCCAAATATGCCCATGTTACACCAACACTCCATAGTCTGCATTGGTTGCCGATCAGTTTCCAGTCATAATTCAAAGGGTTATGACCTATAAAGCCCTTTATGGCATCGGACCAGACTATCTCCGGGACCACCTTCTGCCGCACGAATCCCAGCGACCAGTTAGATCCCAATGTCGTCTGGTGGGACCTAGGGGAAGAGCCTTCTCTGTGGCGGCCCCAGCCCTCTGGAATCAACTCCCCCCAGAGATCAGAACTGCCCCCACCCTCCTTGTCTTTTGCAAACTACTTAAGACCCACCTATATCGCCAGGCATGGGGAAATTGAGACTTCTCCCCCAGGCTTTTTATAGTTTTATGTATGGAATGCGTGTGTTGCATGGTTTTTAAATGAGGGGTTTTTAGATGTTTTTAAATATTAGATTTGTTTACATTGTCATGCTGTTTTATTATTGTTGTGAGCTGCCCCGAGACTTCGGAGAGAGGCGGCATATAAATCTAATAAATTATTATTATTAAATTATTATTATTATTATTCTTTGAAGACCAGAATTTTCCCATAAGGATTTTTCATGAAATTACTGTAACGCAGCTCTGAAAATATTCATCCACAGAGGGAGCTGCTCGGGTGGCTTATATCCTAAATACAGAGAGGCAGTGTGGGGAAACTAATTATGCAAAACACTTCTGATATGCAGGAAATCATAATTAACAATGAATCCGAGCTGTGGAGATTGTCTCCTCCTGGCTTACAAGAGTTAGGCCAACGAAATGGTTGAAAATGTTCTTCTGCATACATCCCAGATAATTTTTTTTTTAAAAAAGTGTTCTTCTGCATACATTCCAGATACAAAAAGGGAACAATCTTTGGTTCCCTGATGAGGAAAAATGGATTTCATCAAACTGCGTGATAGCCTGGCTGCATATGAAAAGGATTTCTGTCTATATATTTCACCAGAAGAATAGTAGAGTTTTGCTGAGAGTTGTGAATTGTCCACTGGAATTTATCTGGGTTGTACAGGCAATGTTATATTATTATTAATTTAGGCATTGAATATATTTTATTTTTCTTGAAAGTGTACTGTTATTGGGTGTAGTGGTTAGCTCTGGCCCAGCTCCTGCCCCAAGGACTGTGGATGTGGGGGAGACGTCCATATGCTGCAGGCCTGTTTTGCCCCTGGTGGAATCTGCTGATGAAGGCTCCTCTGACCAAGAAGACATGAGTGACAGGGAGGAGGAGATTGTGGCAGACAGCTCAGAAGGAGATCAATTATCTAGCTCCTCCTTGGATCCAGAACAAGAGTTAATGATACAGCCACGCATGCAGAGAGCCATGCATAGGCAACAACAACTGAGAGATTATTATCAAAGAGAATGAGGCCACATGTGGTTGGGTGGGGCTGTGGTAGTTAGTGAGGCTGCTATAAAGAGCAGCCTGTGGGTTTGGCCATTGTGGAGGATTATCTGATCGTTGTGTTTCGTGCCTGCTTTGCTGACTTTGACCTTTTGTGTGCTAATTTTTCCCCGCTTTGAAACTAAACCAGGGCAAAGTGTGTTTCACTTTGTGGAAGAAGAAGGACTGTGAATTGCCTCACAGCTGCAAGCTAAGTATCACAGAACTTATAAGGAACTTGTACAAATTACCAATTTGTTTGGAGACAAGTGCTCTTTGCTATCCCAAAAGAGGGCTTGGTTTAAGTGAATTTTCATTATAAAGAACATTGTTTTGAATTTTCAAACGTTTGTGTGTCTGAAATTTGTACCTGTGAATTTTTGGGAGGATTCTACCAGAGAGCCCGACAGAACATTGAAATATAATGTTTTCTAAATGGGAGCAGAGAGAGATGTCTGCACAGGGAGATTAAACATATCAAAAAGGCAGCTGCAATGGCAGCTCCTCCCTTTTTAAAAAATCAGTGTTGCGATGCATGCAAAAAAGATGGAGTTTCATTTATAAGTGTATGAACACCCCTCCCCCAATTCATACACTCCACCCTCACCCACCGCAGAGATCAGAGAAATTGTTGATCTAGGTCAGCAATGTCTATACAGTAATACCTTGTCTTACGAACTTAATTGGTTCCAGGACGAGGTTCATAAGGTGAAAGGTTTGTAAGACGAAATAATGTTTCCCATAGGAATCAATAGAAAAGCAATTAATGCGTGCAAGCCCAAAATTCACCCATTTTGCCAGCCGAAGTGCCCATTTTCACGCTGGTGGGATTCCCCTAAGGCTCCCCTCCATGGGAAACCCCACCTCCGGATTTTGCGATGCTGCAGGGGAATCCCACCAGAGCGAAAACGGGCATTTCGGCTGGCAACGGAAGTCCGGAGGTGGGGTTTCCCAGCAGCGGTGGCGGGTTCATAAGGTGAAAATAGTTCGGAAGAAGAGGCAAAAAAATCATAAACCCCGGGTTCGTGTCTCGAAAAGTTCATATGACGAGGGGTTCGTAAGACGAGGTATCACTGCATTTGAATTGCAGCAAAATCATTTATAAAATCATTCACAAACTAAGGATATAATGGAAATAAGAATGTGTGAGGAAGTTATCATATATTTGATCATAAACAAGCATAAACCATGCAAGTACCAAATACAGTCGATCAAAATTCTGATAACTCTGATGCTTGGCCTAAAGATTCTTACATTGAAATGATAGAAATAAAATGCAGGCCTTAGCAGGTCTTCAGGGTTGTGGAAGCCCTTGATAAGAAGTTCCAAGCTTACGGATGAACACGTGATGATATAATACCTGATATTTATTTTCAAGGAAAGCATATTAATACATAATCCTGATGAGACTGAAGTGCTCCCGAGGAGTTAAAACACAGTCCAAGGGATTTCTAGTAGCTCTGAATGACATTTTGTAAGGAAATCTAGGATATGCATCTAATAAATAAATGAATAAATGCTACTATTGATGTCCTTCAGTGATGCCTCTTAGTCTAGTTTACAAACCTGATTTAGTTTTGTGCTACAAAACCTACAAGAGATTCATCCAGATTCACCTTAGGGGTCTTCACATACATGACAAATTCTTAATTCTTTTAATGGGTCCTATTCTTTTTAATGGGTCCTATTATTTTTAATATGTTTGTGCGTGACATAGGGGAAGGTTTGGTAGGGAAGGTTTGCCTATTTGCCGATGACTTTAAAGTGTGCAATAGGGTTGATATTCCTGGAGGGGTCTGTAATATGGTAAATGATTGAGCTTTACTAGATAAATGGTCAAAGCAATGGAAACTGCAGTTTACTGTTTCCAAATGTAAAATAATGCACTTGGGGAAAAGGAATCCTCAATCTGAGTATTGCATTGGCAGTTCTGTGTTAGCAAAAACTTCAGAAGAGAAGGATTTAGGGGAAGTGATTTCTGACAGTCTCAAAATGGGTGAGCAGTGTGGTCGGGCGGTAGGAAAAGCAAGTAGGATGCTTGGCTGCATAGCTAGAGGTATAACAAGCAGGAAGAGGGAGATTGTGATCCCCTTATATAGAGCGCTGGTGAGACCACATTTGGAGTACTGTGTTCAGTTCTGGAGACCTCACCTACAAAAAGATATTGACAAAATTGAACGGGTCCAAAGATGGGCTACAAGAATGGTGAAAGGTCTTAAGCATAAAACGTATCAGGAAAGACTTAATGAACTCAATCTGTATAGTCTGGAGGACAGAAGGAAAAGGGGGGGCATGATCGAAACATCTAAATATGTTAAAGGGTTAAATAAGGTTCAGGAGGGAAGTGTTTTTAATAGGAAAGTGAACACAAGAACAAGGGGACACAATCTGAAGTTAATTGGGGGAAAGATCAAAGGCAACATGAGAAAATATTATTTTACTGAAAGAGTAGTAGATCCTTGGAACAAACTTCCAGCAGACGTGGTTGGCAAATCCACAGTAACTGAATTTATACATGCCTGGGATAAACATAGATCCATCCTAAGATAAAATACAGGAAATAGTATAAGGACAGACTAGATGGACCATGAGGTCTTTTTCTGCTGTCAGTCTTCTATGGTTCTAGGTTTCTAAATGTTGAATATTAATACTTTCACTAAGGCAGTGCTCCTCAAATAGTCGGGCAGGGAAAGAAGAAAACTATTGACTAATAAGAAACCTGGATTATTTGCCTTTTATCCTAAATCTGTCTGCTTCCTCTCATGGGTATTTTAATGCTGAATTACTTTACTAACACAAATCTGTTTCAGCTTCTGTTCCTTTCTTCGCAAGGTTTCTTTTTTTAATCCAGAAGCTTTAGAAATCACATTATTGCAATGATTTCCATTTTTCAACCATTTCCATCAGAATGTAAATGTAACGTATTCAAAATATAGGAAAAAACATAATTTCCATTAGAGATAATGGGAAATTATCTTCCCCCCCTGTATTTTGGATACACCAGATATATCAGAAATACACCAAAAGCCCATGTTATTTCCAAAAATCAAAGTTAACATAGTTTTCATCCAGAGAAGATTAAAATGAACTCTATTTTCTGGGCAGCTGCTGCTAGCATTATTCATTCACATTCTGAAAAGTTTGAAAAAGAGGAGCGGGTCTTAGAAATGAGGAGAATAATGATACATATTGAGTGACAAAGATGAGTCTCCAATGCAGGACACATCTGAGCTAGATGGATTTTTCCTCCTCTCCTCCTTCCATACCTAAATTCTGTGATCATTCCTGTCCCAAAAATGCTTTTTCAAAAGGGAACTGGACTTGGTTTTTCTTTGAAGAAGCTTCTTCAATGAGAAACGAAACATCTTCAAGGCAAAATGACACCCAGTTTGCCTCTTGAAAAGCATCCAGAATGCTGTTGAGACCACATTTGGAGTACTGTGTTCAGTTCTGGAGACCTCACCTACAAAAAGATATTGACAAAATTGAACGGGTCCAAAGATGGGCTACAAGAATGGTGGAAGGTCTTAAGCATAAAACGTATCAGGAAAGACTTCATGAACTCAATCTGTATAGTCTGGAGGACAGAAGGAAAAGGGGGGACATGATCGAAACATTTAAATATGTTAAAGGGTTAAATAAGGTCCAGGAGGGAAGTGTTTTTAATAGGAAAGTGAACACAAGAACAAGGGGACACAATCTGAAGTTAGTTGGGGGAAAGATCAAAAGCAACATGAGAAAATATTATTTTACTGAAAGAGTAGTAGATCCTTGGAACAGACTTCCAGCAGACTTAGTAGATAAATCCACAGTAACTGAATTTAAACATGCCTGGGATAAACATATATCCATTCTAAGATAAAATACAGAAAATAGTATAAGGGCAGACTAAATGGACCATGAGGTCTTTTTCTGCCGTCAGACTTCTATGTTTCTATGTTTCTATCTTTAGGCCAATCAAGTGGTGTAGGGTTTCCTACCTAAGTAGGGGGTTGGGCTAGAAGACCTCCAAGTTCCCTTCCAATTCTGTTATTCTACTCTATTCCATTCCGTTCCATTCCATTCCTTCTATTCTATTCACTGTTCTGTCTGGGCCCAGCACCGGTCAGAAATAAAGAGACACATACACTGTTCCAATTTTGATCATAAGCAAAACCTATTGGTAAAGCAAATCATGACATCCACTTGTTATTTCTAAGGAATTTAATGCTGGCAGCTTCTCTCTAATGAGCTGTAGATAAGAAAACCTGGGTTGTGTTGTACATACTCCTGATCAGTTGGAGGATGATGAAGACATTGAGGACTTGGATTCAGATAGTGTTTATGAATTAGTGGGGGGCCCAGGGTTACAGGCAGTAGAACAGACGGAAGGCCAGCCACAGGATGGGGCTATGAGTTCAGGATCTAGCGAAGGAGAATCAGATGCTCGCTGGGTTAACCCTAAATTCAGAAGGGTCCAAAAATGTAGAGAACAGAGGTCTGGAAGAAGATATTAAGGAGAGGAATGGGTTAAATACTGTAGTGGTGTATTTGGCACTTCAGGGGGTCGGTGGAGAAGAAGGGTGGAGTTTCAACGTTGCCGAAGGGAAAATGGATGTGTTTTTTGCCGCGCTAAAGTAAGCAAAAGTATTCTGTGTTGTTAACAGTCAGTTCTGTTGTTTTTCAAAGTCATGCTGTTAGGAAAATAAATCTTGTTAAGTGGAGCAGGAGAAGGAATGTGAGGAATGCAGCTAAGAGAGATAAGGACCGAGTGCCTGTATGGAATGTGTTTGAATTACAGGAGACCAGAGAAATAAATGGAGTTTCTTTATTCATGAAATGATGCATTTAATAAGAGTTATTTGTAATTGCTAAATTTCTACCAGAAACCAGAACAGGTTGCAAGCCAGAGGGCTATATATCTTAGTCCTTGAAGTTTTTCTGGCAGCTTGGACCAAATTTACGGTTCAGTAAAAAGGTGCAAAGCATCACACAGGCATGAAGGGAAAGGACTGGAGCTCAGAAAATCCTCTCAGCTCCGATTCTATAGCAGCCATGATGAGGAACATTGACTGCCATGCCCACTTTCCCTTAGAAACTCCCATAGCCAAGGCATAGCCAAGGCATAGCCAAGGCATAGCCAAGAGTCCCATAGATCTATTTACACCAAGAATCCTTTCTTTTCAGATGTTCCTGCCTAGACCATATTCTTCTCACTCTTGTATCCAACAGGGGGTCCTCCTCCTCTAATTTCCTATCATCCTCTGACTCACTAAGTCCCATAACTGGGGTCACTACAGTCTCTGGTGGTTCCTCAGTCTCCAATTCCCATTCACTCTCACTCTCAGACTCAGATGGGAAGGACAGCCTGCAATGGCAGTACTTATCCATCTCCTGGTCCTCAAAATCCATGACCAGCTGAGCCAGACGTGGACCACTCTCAACATTAACCATGATCTGAATGACTGGGAGTCTCCATAGATGTAACCATTCCTGATTTTATCTGCCCACAGATGTCACTATGATCCTACTGGAAAACAACAGCATTTCATTGAGGAATTCATGGCACCAGACCAGATTATCTCAGGGACCGCCTTCTGCTGCACGAATCCCAGCAACCAGTTACGTCCCACAGAGTGGGTCTTCTCCAGGTCCCGTCAACTAAAAAATGTCGCTTGGCGGGACCCAGGGGAAGAGTGGTGGCCCCGGCCCTCTGGAACCAACTCCCCCCAGAGATTAGAATTGCCCCCCCTCCTTGCCTTTCGTAAGCTGCTTAAAACCCACCTCTGCTGCCAGGCATGGGGGAAATTGAGATACAGTACTCTTTCCCCCTAGGCCTCTACAATTTTATGCATGTTATGTCTGTATGTATGTTGGGTTTTATAATAAGGGTTTTTAACTGTTTTAGTATTGGATTATTATTATATGCTGTTTTATTGCTGTTGTTAGCCGCCCCAAGTCTGCGGAGAGGGGCGGCATACAAATCCAACAAACAAACAAACAAACAAACAAACAAACAAACAAACAAACAAACAAACAAACAAACAAACAAATATTTGTGCTGAAGTTTGAAGGCATGGTTGTTGGAACCAAATTAGAAATAGTGCATGTAGCTTTCATAGTCTCAGATGGCTGTTACCATACTTATAGCCCTAATAATAGTAATAAAACAAAGGTCTCATTGAAAGGTTTTTCTTTCCTTTTGTTTCATATTATACTTTTTGTCTAATTCTTTTTTTACTAACTTGAAGATTTTTGAAAAGAAAGCCAACTGATACGGCCCCAAATCTTTGAATGGTTGGAAAGAAGGACTGAGTAAAAGAAATGATGATGGCGAGGTAGAATTAACCAACACACTTTTAAAATGACCCAGCTATTAATATTTGCTTTATTAAGCAAATATGGAATTGGAGTATATACCATATTTGTGGTAATTTCTTTATACTATAGACAGCAAAGTAGAAAGTTTATCCTTGTGAGTAGAAATCTCGGGAGGGTATAAATTGTACAGGCTTGAAATTCATCCTTCTAGTCTTTTTAAAAAAATAAAACGAGAGAAATAATAAGCTGAGTTATAGTGAATAACAGAAAATTAAGTCAAAAGTATGTTTTTTTCAAAATGTGGCAATCTAACAGAAAATTTTAGAGGAGCCAGCCAAATCTATGTTAATAAAGTTAGTTGAAATGAAGTTTATTGATGTAGAATTCAAAAGTAATTTACTCTGAGAAGATTCAGCAATTGTTATTGATCAAATTCAATAAAATTAAAGAAGCTATGCTGTGAAAAAAGGAAATTTGGGTTGGCAGCTGGATGGGGCATTGTAGGTACTCATTGTTTGGAGGGAATGATTCAATAAGTCATGCTTCTAATATGTATCAGCAGTTATATACTCACTGGTCTGCAATAAGTTTTTAATATTTAAACGTTTAATCTTGAGAATAATCCTTTCAGATACAGGGACACATTAGGTGGATTTTGGAACTGTATGTGTACCAGGAAAAATAATGGACCAATTTAACCCAGTCTTCTTTATGCAACAGGAATCTAGAATTATTCAATACAGTGGAACCCCGACATAAGAGCTGCTCTACTTAAGAGCAACTCGAGATAAGAGCTGGGAGGGGAGAGATATTTTTGTTCTACTTACAAGCCCAAATTCGAGATACAAGCGCCAAGGAGCTGTCTCCTGAAGCCAAATGCTAACTTCCGCGTTCGGCTTCAGGAGACAGCTGCGAAGCGGCGCGTGTGTTTTAAAAGGTTGCAGCCGGCCTGGGGGGCTCGGGGGGGTGCTTGCAGCTTTCTTTCTTGCTCTTTTTCTTTCTCTCTTTTACCTTCCCTTCCTCTATTTCTTCTTTTCTTTCTCCTTCCCACCTTCTTCCCTCCCTCCCTCCCTTCACTCATTCCTCTCTTACTCTCCCCTTTCATAAGTTTCCTTGCTTCCTTCCTCTGTTCCTGTCCCTTCCCCCTTTCTTTCTTTCTTTCTTTCTTTCTTTCTTTCTCTTTTTCTTTCTCTCTTTTACCTTCCCTTCCTCTATTTCTTCTTTTCTTTCTCCTTCCCACCTTCTTCCCTCCCTCCCTCCCTTCACTCATTCCTCTCTTACTCTCCCCTTTCATAAGTTTCCTTGCTTCCTTTCTCTGTTCCTGTCCCTTCCCTCTTTCCTTCCTTCCTTCCCACCCTCCGTCCATTCATTCACCCATTCCTCTCTTGATCGCTTAAAGCCGGTCCCTGGTGCAAAAAGGGTTGGGGACCTCTGTCCTACAGGATTGGGTGGCAGAGAAGTTGAACATATGTAAATTTAAAAGTTTAAGAAAGTTTACAAGTTAAGTGAAAGAAACTTCATTATTCATTTATATGTACATGTACATTTCTTCATTAAAAACATGTCTTTCTGCATAATTTAGACTAACTTTGTGAGTTTTTTGAGGGCTGGAACCAATTAAAATTATTTACATTAATTCCTATGGGGAAAAGTCGTTCGAGATAAGAGCTGCTCGACTTAAGAGCCCAGGTCCAGAACGAATTAAACTCGTATCTCGAGGTACCACTGTATTTGAAATGAACAATACTATGCTTTCACAGCAGTAGAATTAATCAGTTAAAACACAGTCTAGGTAATTCAAATGAGGATGTTCTGCCGGGCTCTCTGGTAGGAGCCTCCCGAAAATTCAAGGGTACAAATTTCAGACACACACACATTTGAAAATTCAAAACAATGTTCTTTATCACAAAATTCAAAATAAACTAAGCACTCTTTTTGTATTGCAAAGAGCACTCGTCCCAAAACAACCAAGTAGTCTGTACAATTTCCCTTAAGCAGTTATTAAGTACTTAGCTAGCAGCTGTTAAGAAACTTCACACCCCTTCTTCTTCCAAGGAAGTGAGACAAACACACACACACACACACACACACACACACACACACACACACGTTCCTCTGCTTTGGTTTCAAAGGCGTGAAAAATCAACAAACAAAGTCCAGAAAACAGCAACACAAGATTCCTGAAGAACTGCAATCAGATACTCTTTCACAACAGCCAAACCCACAAGCTGCTATTTATAGCAGCAGCCCTAATTACTGGAGCCCCACCCAACCACAGGTGGCCTCATTTTCTCTTGTAATAATCCTTCAGTTGTTGTCTCCTATGCATCACTCTACGCATGCATGGATGTGTCATTAATTCTTGTTCAGAATCCAAGGATGATACAGGTGATTGATCTCCTCCTGGGCTGTCTGCTA
The DNA here is from genome assembly GCF_031021105.1 of Erythrolamprus reginae. Lineage (NCBI taxonomy): Eukaryota > Metazoa > Chordata > Lepidosauria > Squamata > Dipsadidae > Erythrolamprus > Erythrolamprus reginae. The sequence goes on along the minus strand of NC_091956.1, from coordinate 78,846,882 downwards.
AACTCCCCTCTTCCCTGTCACTCATGCTTCCTTGGTTAGAGGAGGCTTCATCGGCAGATTCCATCGGGAGCAAAACAGGCCTGCGGCATGTGGATGTCTCCCCCACATCCACCTGCACATTCCTTGGGGCAGGAGCTGGGCCAGAGCTAACCACAACAGGGGACAGGAGAGAGAATGTGTTCTCCTGGCTCTTGGCACGAGCCTTTAATTAAATGTTAAAGTAGCAAAAACAGACACACACACAGGATAAGGCAACAATAGTTTCTTTATCCAAATAAAAATAGAAGAAAAATCCTCTTTTGAATTCAAAGGGCTCACCTGTACAAACAAACAAACTTGAATGCCATGCAATAACAAAAACAACAAAGTCAAGTCAATTAACCAGTAGCTGTAATTCATCACAGCTACTCCTCTTCAGACGTTATAAACTCACTATGATTTATGGGCAGAGTCCTGAAATCCAAACACAAAGTCCTGGGAAAATCCAGAACGGCAATGCAAACTCCACAAGCACGATCAGATAATCTTCCACATTGTGAGAGGTGACAACCTGAAATAAGTGCTTGGCCTTATTGCCTGATTGGGCTTAATATCAGGGGATATCTTATTTCATGATTGTGGAATAAGCAGCAGTTGGGATTGGGGAAAAGTTTCTACAACACTTCGTGGCCTGCACTGGCTGCCGATCAGTTTCCGGTCACAATTCAAAGTGTTGGTTATGACCTTTAAAGCCCTACATTGCATTGAACCAGAGTATCTCCGGAACCGCCTGCTACCGCACGAATCCCAGCGACTGATAAGGTCCCACCGAGTTGGCCTTCTCCAGGTCCCGTCGACTAAACAATGTCGTTTGGCGGGCCCCAGGGGAAGAGCCTTCTCTGTGGCGGCCCCGGCCCTCTGGAATCAACTCCCCCCAGAGATTAGAACTGCCCCCACCCTCCTTGTCTTTCGTAAATTACTCAAGACCCACCTATATCGCCAGGCAGGGGGAAATGAGACACCTTCCCCAGGCTTTTATATTTTATGTTTGGTATGTATGTGTTGTTTGGTTTTAAATGATGGGGTTTTATATGTTTTTTTTCTTTTTTAATATTAGATTTGTTCTACTGTAATCTTGTTTTTTATTATTGTTGTGAGCCGCCCCGAGTCTTCGGAGAGGGGCGGCATACAAATCTAATATATTATTATTATTATTATTATTATTATTATTATTATTATTATTATTATTATTATTATTAGTCTTAGGCACTTCAATTGAGGGAGTCAGTGGAACTAATCTACTATATCCCATTGGGTTCAGATGATGAGTGGGACCTCATCGAAACGTCGCCAGAAATTTCCAAATCCTACACGGGAAGAAACCCGAATATACCAAGACCATCATATATATATATATATATATATATATATATATATATATATATATATATATATATATATATATATATACACACACACACACACACACACACACACACACACACACACACACACACTGTTTTTATGAGATTATTAATTTTAAATTGTAACTAGATGGGTGGGCATTGGATTTGGTATTATGTACTCTACTGTTTTTTTATTATTGTTGTGAGCCGCCCCGAGTTTGCGGAGAGGGGCGGCATATAAATCCAATAAACCTAAACCTAACCTACATTACATAGGGCTTAGTTTTACATGTGAACATAGCCACTACCTTTTTGGAGGGAATATTATTTCTTTTTTATAAGTGTATATGTTCTTCAAATTTATCTACATTAGATTGGGAGCCAAATATTAAATCAGTAGTCTTATAATGACAGCCACACTCTTTTATTTCTCTAGATTTGCATAACATTGCATATTCCGTATTTCTCTTGTCTGTGGAAGGATGTAATTTATTTTCAATTTAGCTTAAATATAATTAAACCACTTCTGATTATAAATTTAAAAAAATTAGAATGGAGAAAACAAGTACTGACAGACTATTCATCAATATGTTTAGGGGGAATATTACCACAGTGTATCTAGGAACAGGAGAAAGAACCATCATTAACCCAGGAAATAATTACTTTATAAATAATTTCTGTTAAAAAAGGAATCAATATTCAAAACACAACTTCTAATTTTGAAAACCTTTACAGAGTATCTCAGTTTATGAAGAGGCAGCTGCTGCTTTCCAAAGCTCTTGATGTATATAATTTCTTCCGGTAAACAATTTATTTATTTATTTATTGAATTTGTACGCCGCCCCTCTGCGTAGACTCGGGGCGGCTAACAACAGTAATAAAAACAGCATATAAACAATCCAATATTAAAACAGTTAAAAACCTTTATTATAAAACCAAACATACATACAGACATACCATGCATAAAATTGTAAAGGCCTAGGGGGAAAGTGTATCGCAGTTCCCCCATGCCTGGCGGCAGAGGTGGGTTTTAAGAAACTTACGAAAGGCAAGGAGGGTGGGGGCAATTCTAATCTCTGGGGGGAGTTGGTTCCAGAGGGCTTGGGCCACCACAGAGAAGGCTCTTCTCCTGGGTCCCGCCAAACGACATCGCTTAGTCCAGTGATTTTCAACCTTTTTTGAGCCGCGGCACATTTTTTACATTTACAAAATCCTGGGGCACACCACCAACCAAAATGACACAAATTAAATAAATAAATAAATAAATAAATAAATAAATACATACATACATACATACATACATACATACATACATACATACATAACCCCCTCGTATATACAATCCCATGTAACATCCCCTTATAAATACAGTCAATCATCAATCATCCCTACTCAAATTTATATCTCATTTCTGGGTACTTCTCCTGTCTTTCCCCCTTTTCTCTCTCATGTTTGTCATTTCTCTCTCTTCCTCCCTTTTTCCCTCATTCCTTTTCCCTCTCACTTCTCCTCTTTTTCCATCCCTGTCCCTCTCCCCCCCTTATGTGTGTGTGTGTATACACACTGGAACCATTTCCAAAACCAGTTGAGGGCTGGGGTTTTTTCTCTTTTATTCTTTTCAAAAAGAGGTGTGGGCTGGGGGGCATTTCTTATTATTTGGGTGCTTTTTACCATATGCTTCAAGAATCACCCCCCTCTCTCTCTTTTGTTTCTCTCTCCTCTCATTCTCTGCATCAATCATTTCTCCTTTTTTCTCCCCTTTTTGTTCTCATTTCTCTCTCTCCTTTCCTCTCCCTATCTGTCTCTCTTGCTTTCTCTCTCTCTTGCTATCTCTTTTTCTCTTATTTTCTCTCTCTCTCTCTCTTGTTCTCTCTTGTTTTCTTTCTCTCTCTCTTGTTCTTTCTCTCTCTTTCTCTCTCCCTCCCTCTTTCTCTCTTTTTCTCACTTTCTCTCTTGTTTTCTCTCTCTCTCTTGCTTTCTCTCTCTCTCTTGTTTTCTTTCTCACACTCTTTCTCTCTCTTGTTCTCTCTCTTGCTATCTCTTTCTCTCCCCCCTTTCTCTCTCTCTCTTTCTCACTTTCTCTCTATCTTGCTGTCTGTTGCTGTCACTCACTCTCGTTCTCTCTCCGTTCTTCTCAGCGGAGGCCAGCGAAGGTGATATTCAATGTCGGGAGCGCGCGGGCGGTTGCGCGTGCTCCCTACCCCCCTGCTAGCCGCTCGGAATATTCAAAATAAGAAAAGCCTTCACCGGCGAAAGGTTTTTCTTATTTTGAATATTCCGAGCGGCTAGCAGGGGGGTAGGGAGCGCGCGCAACCGCCCGCGCGCTCCCGACATTGAATATTACCTTCGCTGGCCTCCGCTGAGAACGGAGAGAGAACGAGAGTTGGGCCATTTTTTGTCTCCTGCGTTCCGGGTGCGGGAGGAGCCACGGCGAAAGGCAGGAGACAGCGGAGGAGGAGAGGGGGCGGGCGGGGGGCAGCGCCGAAAGGCCGAGGGGGCCGGACGCACCGTGGGGAGGCAGGGGCGGCCGCGGCTCCCTTCCCTTCTGCTGCCGGCGCCTCCCCGCCCCCCCCGCGGGCTGGCAGGGAGATGAGGAGCGCGCTTTCGGGGAAGCGACGGTGCTTTGGGGAAGCGACGAGAAGCCATGGGCGCGAGGGGGCCGACTTTCAAAGCAACCTTTGCCGGCCTCCCGTGGGAGGGTGCCAATAGCGGCGGTGGCGGCGGGGCAATAGCGGGGGGGGGGGGGCGAACCGCCTCGCGGCACACCTGACCATGTCTCGCGGCACACTAGTGTTCCGCGGCACACCGGTTGAAAAACACTGGCTTAGTCGACGGGACCCGGAGAAGACCCACTCTGTGGGACCTAACTGGTCGCTGGGATTCGTGCAGCAGAAGGCGGTCCCGGAGATATTCTGGTCCGATGCCATGAAGGGCTTTATAGGTCATAACCAACACTTTGAATTGTGACCGGAAACTGATCGGCAACCAATGCAGACTGCGGAGTGTTGGTGTAACATGGGCATATTTGGGAAAGCCCATGATTGCTCTCGCAGCTGCATTCTGCACGAGCTGAGGTTTCCAAACACTTTTCAAAGGTAGCCCCATGTAGAGAGCATTATTTCATGACTAGTATTTCAAGGCTAGTAGAAAACCTCACCATGATGTAATGGTATAAGCTTTGACCAAAATGCAGCATGATTTTTCTAAAATTCAAAAGAGGAACATGAAAATAAAGAAAAATATTTGCATTTAACGTTGAATTTGGCTTTCTGGTTTCCTAACACTCTCATTAGGAGTTATATTTTTCAATTTTATGCCTGCATGTAGAGAAACAGTGGTCAGTATCCAGTGTTGCTTTAATTAGGAGGGATGTTTCTGACTGTAATTTCTATTAGAGCAGCATGGGTAATAGAAACAAATACTTGGTATCTAGTTCAGGCATGTTTGCAAAGCCCACAGTTTCCTTACTATTCCCTTTTAACAGACACTCATTGACTCTAGTCTTGGTCAATAATTATACAAAATCTCTTGCTACAAGGGCTTGTAAATGAAAACTAGGTTTTGAATTTCCATTTCACAGAGATATATTTTCTTACATATATTTTATATTTATATATATATTATATATTTTCTTATATTTTCATTGATATATTGTCAATGACTATTTCAGCTTCAATCGCAACAACACAAGAGCACGCAACAGATTCAAATTTAATATTAACCGCTCCAAACTTGACTGTAAAAAATATGACTTCAGCAACCGAGTTGTCGAAGCGTGGAACTCATTACTGGACTCCATAGTGTCAACCGCTAACCCCCAACATTTTTCCCTTAGACTCTCCACGATTGACCTCTCCAGGTTCCTTAGAGGTCAGTAAGGGGCGTGCATAAGTGCACCAGTGTGCCTTCCGTCCCCTGTCCACTTGTCTCTCCTTATCTCCTTTATCTTTTCTTCCTTTCAAATATGTTCACCTATACTTTTATATCTTTTCTTCTATTCTTTTCTTTACTTATATTATTACATATCTTTCTCTTCAAGGTGTATTATGTATTGGACAAAATAAATAAATAAAATAACAATGAAAGACCTTGCAAGCTAGTAAGAACTGGGAACATCGTTAGCACCTGGTTAAGGCTGGAATGAAACTTATTCGGAGCAAGTTAGAGCAATGAAAAAAGCCTGCAAAGACTTAGGACTGGAAAAACATTCTTCACAGAGAGCAACAATGAAAGAGCCTGTAAGGTAAGAGCTGGGAAGATCATTAGCATCTAGTTAGCGTTGAAAAAATAGCTTCAAAAGAAGAAGAAGAGAGAGCTACATTCGGAGTATAAGACACACCCAAAATTTCAGCCTCTTTTTGGGAGGACAAATCTTATACTCAAAAAAATACATTAGTTAAGCTGCTAAAAAGCTCTAGGGAGCCTTTTTCTTGATTTTTGTGAAACATTTGTTTAATCTTGCTGTTTTTCATCATAAAAAGGTGCACATTTACACACGTTAGTGATTAATTTAAGGGTAGGAACTTGATTGTCACTGTCCATTCTGTTTGTTTTTAAAAAAATTGTGACAAATATGTGCAAAACAAGCAACTTTATTTTAAACAATTTGGAATATCACTAGAAAAGTAATAAAATAGTTTGACTATTGATTTAGCAATTCTGACCTAGTGGGTGGTATGCACAGAGATAATCTCATTAAAAGAAACATGGGATAGTTGGAAGCTTGAAGCAAATAGTGGAATTTTTTTTTTAATAAGTTACCACAATTGTAAACAGCCATATGTGACCCCAGCTTCTGGGCATATGCAGATATAAGCACAGCTGGAAGTGCTTCTGCTAGAAGTCATTTAGAGAAACAAGCAACTCATTCTTGACAGTTTAAAATGATGGTTGACAAAGGACCTAAATGGCAAAGCAATACAAACAAAATAACAAAATATACGTTCTTTGTCCTTGATCTAATGCAGGAGTTCTCAAACCAAGGCTACTTTGAAGCCCTTTGAAATTCCTTTCTCATGAAGAAAACCAATAATTTTATTAAAGTTAGTCTTGGAAAGAGGAAAAAAATAGACTATTTACCTTTTTTTAAAAAAAAAACCAAAACACCCATCTCTCATGGGGTTTCAACTGCCTGCCACTAGCTTGCCAAATCAAAAGTGAGATTTGACAGCACACCCATTTTGTTTGCACAAATCTGATCTTCCTTTTCATTCATTCATTCATTCATTCATTCATTCATTCATTCATTCATTCATTCATTCATTAGATTTGTATGCCGCCCCTCTCCGTAGACTTTTCCAACCACCTTCCAATTTGCTCATGACCCACAGTTTGAAAAACATTGGCCAAACTCAGTCAGAGTGATCACGGCCTTTAGTTTAAGTTTTAGTGGCCTTTAGACCGCCTAAAGCTATAACTTGTAAGTTATACTTGTAAAATGTAAAATAATGCACTTGGGGAAAAGGAATCCTCAATCTGAGTATTGCATTGGCAGTTCTGTGTTAGCAAAAACTTCCGAAGAAAAGGATTTAGGGGTAGTGATTTCTGACAGTCTCAAAATGGGTGAACAGTGTGGTCGGGCGGTAGGAAAAGCAAGTAGGATGCTTGGCTGCATAGCTAGAGGTATAACAAGCAGGAAGAGGGAGATTGTGATCCCTTTATATAGAGCGCTGGTGAGACCACATTTGGAATACTGTGTTCAGTTCTGGAGACCTCACCTACAAAAAGATATTGACAAAATTGAACGGGTCCAAAGACGGGCTACAAGAATGGTGGAAGGTCTTAAGCATAAAACATATCAGGAGAGACTTAATGAACTCAATTTGTATAGTCTGGAGGACAGAAGGAAAAGGGGGGACATGATCGAAACATTTAAATATGTTAAAGGGTTAAATAAGTTTCAGGAGGGAAGTGTTTTTAATAGGAAAGTGAACACAAGAACAAGGGGACACAATCTGAGGTTAGTTGGGGGAAAGATCAAAAGCAACGTGAGAAAATATTATTTCACTGAAAGAGTAGTAGATCCTTGGAACAAACTTCCAGTAGATGTGGTTGGTAAATCCACAGTCACTAAATTTAAACATGTCTGGGATAAACATATATCCATCCTAAGATAAAATACAGGAAATAGTATAAGGGCAGACTAGATGGACCATTAATAGTTGATTAATTATTTAAATACAATAAACGATATTAACTATGACAATAAACAAATAACATAATATATATCGTTTGTATTCTCTTGTGAGGAGGAAAAAATAAACAGTCTTTTCTGATATCAAATTATTTTCTGGTGAAAGATACAATCGGTGTATACTGTTATTTCTTTTGGTTACCAATGTCTTTTTTTATTGTTATTATTTTCTTAGCCGCTTCCATACACTCCTACTTGATTAATTTAATTTCATACAAATTTTATTTTAACAAGCACTGTATATATATATCATATTTAATCTATTATATCAAAAAAGGATAAAAAAGTATTGCTATTGTTGTATTTTAATTTGAACTTTTATTTCTTCTTTTAAACCAATCATAAAAATAATTCCATGTTTTATAGTCATCGGAGTTTTCCTTGTTTTTTAATTTAAGAGTTAAAGCATCAGATTCTGCACAGTCCAATTTTTTTTTTTTTGCAATTCATTTTTATTTTATTTTGTTTGACTTACAAACATTTAGACATCATACAATACAACATTGAACATTTACGATTTATATATTTACAAGATTTATTTTTTACAATTCTATTTACTATACCTTTTTCTTAACTTCCACCCAGTTGTATATTTTTTCCCACACTTTGTAATAGTCCTTATTTTGTTGGTTTTGAATCTCATATGTTAATTTGCTAAATTTGGCGCAGTCTAATATTTTTTTAATCACCGTTTCTTTGTTTGGAGTCTTATCTTGTTTCCAAACTTGTGCATATGCTAATCTTGCAGCAGTAAGTAAGTGATTTATTAAGTAGTAATTTTCTTTGCTGTGTTTGCCTCTAATTATGCCTAATAAATACATTTCCTGTTTTATCTCAATTTTATAGCCCAGAATTTCTTCCATCCATGTCCTAATTCGGATCCAGAATTTTTTTGCTTTGTTACATTTCCACCATATGTGGTAGTATGTTCCCACCTCTTTTTTACACTTCCAACATTTGTTACTAATATTTACATTCATTTTGGCTAGGCGCGCTGGCGCATAATGCCATCGAAAGAACATTTCATCCTCCTGAAGATGAAATTATCATTTTTCTCATCAAGAATTCTATTGTACCCACTTGGGTATTATTTATCCTCTTCGAAAAACAGGCTTGCTTAATAAATAAGTTTGTTAGTCTTGTGACCTTAGCAAACGCTTGACCTTTCTTGCCAGAGCTTTCCAATATAATCCACAACATATAAACCAAGAGTGACCTCTATCCATTTGTTTGCTATCTAATGCCACAGGTACTTTTACAACAACAACCTGGTTATGTACGGAAGGACAAAGTTTCGCTGTTCGGAAAGAGCAATTATCTGCAAATCACGATACTGTTCCAAAAGCAGGCTAGCAAATAGAAGAGTCCATTAGTGATAGATTTGATAAATTTGTCTTTCCTTGAGATTATAGTTCTATGAATGTGCAACAGAATTGTATTAGCTAAAACCTGGCTTTCAATAATAATGATGATCAATCATTGTGTTTCAAAGACAGGATAGGATTAATTGTAGGGTAGATGTTGCATTATTATAATTCCAGCAAAAAGCTCCATTTGATCTATTTCTCATTCATAAGGCCAACAGCTGCAGAGAATTCATACCACTTCCCTCTATTTTCCAAATGCCAACTGTTTTATGGTTGGCTGGCAAAGGTTCCTAACATGGACAGTGCTGAATGCTATTTATGGAATATTTGGGAGAAAATCTTGAAATCCTTCCAAAGGTGGGTCAATTCCAGTCAACGAAGCAGTGGAAGTGATGTGCCGGTGCCTGGAGGCTGTTGGGGCCTGGATGGGTGTCAACAAACTCAAACTCAACCCAGACAAGACAGAGTGGCTGTGGGTTTTGCCTCCCAAGGACAATTCTATCTGTCCATCCATTATCCTGGGGGGGGGGGAATTATTGACCCCCTCAGAGAGGGTCCGCAACTTGGGCGTCCTCCTCGATCCACAGCTCACATTAGAGAAACATCTTTCAGCTGTGGCGAGGGGGGCGTTTGCCCAGGTTCGCCTGGTGCGCCAGTTGCGGCCCTATTTGGACCGGGAGTCATTACTCACAGTCACTCATGCCCTCATCACCTCGAGGCTCGACTACTGTAACGCTCTCTACATGGGGCTACCTTTGAAAAGTGTTCGGAAACTTCAGATCGTGCAGAATGCAGCTGCGAGAGCAATTATGGGCTTCTCTAAGTATGCCCATGTTACACCAACACTCCGCAGTCTGCATTGGCTGCCGATCAGTTTCCAGTCACAATTCAAAGTGTTGGTTATGACCTATAAAGCCCTTCATGGCACCGGACCAGAATATCTTCAGGACCGCCTCCTGCCACACGAATCCCAGCGACCGGTTAGGTCCCACAGAGTCGGCCTTCTTCGGGTCCCGTCGACTAAACAATGTCGTCTGGCGGGACCCAGGGGAAGAGCCTTCTTTGTGGGGGCTCTGACCCTCTGGAACCAGCTCCCCCCTGAGATTAGGATTGCCCCCACCCTCCCTGCCTTTCAAAACTCCTTAAAACCCACCTCTGCCGTCAGGCATGGGGGAACTAAAACATCTCCCCCTTGCCCATATTGTTTTGCCGTTTGATTGATTGACTGTGTGCCTGGTTTTTTTATATATATATTGGGATTGTTTTATGAATTTTTAAACTTAAAATTGTAATTAGATTGGTGGGCATTGGATTTGTTACTATGTACTGTTTTTATTATTGTTGTGAGCCGCCCCGAGTTTGCGGAGAGGGGCGGCATATAAATCCAATAAATCTAATCTAATTAAAAGGAAAATGTGAAAGCTCATTTTCAAAATGAAAAAAAAAAAAGATTCTATCTCACAGGCAGGAAGTCCTATTCCAAGCATGGCAGAAACTCATCAGTGGAAAAAGTGGCAGGAAGAGAAATATAATATCTCTTTTTTTTTTTGAAGGCAATCAGAAACCGGGGCAAATATATGGGAGCACAGCTGTGCAATGTCACATCAAATTACTTTCCATCTTGCCCAGCATAGGCTCCTCGGTGCTGGCAATGATTACACTTGCATCCTTCTACGTTAAAATAGAATATTACGTGGAAATAGAAGAGATCAGGGACCACGAATCCCAGCGACCAGTTAGGTCCCACAGAGTGGGTCTTCTCTGGGTCCCGTCAACTAAACAATGTTGCTTGGCGGGACCCAGGGGAAGAGCCTTCTCTGTGGTGGCCCCGGCCCTCTGGAACCAACTCCCCCCAGAGGTTAGAATTGCCCCCACCCTCCTTGCCTTTCGTAAGCTTCTTAAAACGCACCTCTGCCGCCAGGCATGGGGGAACTGAGATGCTCTTTACCCCTGGGCCTTTACAATTTCATGTATGGTATGTTTGTATGTATGGATGTTTGGTTTTACAATAAGGGTTTTTAACTGTTTTAATATTGGACTGTTATATGCTGTTTTTATTACTGTTGTTAGCCACCCCGAGTCTACGGAGAGAGGTGGTATACAAATCCAATAAATGAATGAATGAACGAAGGTTAACTGTTAGCCCTTAAATATATCGGCTAACGTTAACGTTAAACCTTAATGTTTAACATACTGTTTGTTTATGAAAAGATAGCATATGTATACTATATACAGTATTGGGTAGAACTGAGTTAATTATATTAGTCCGGCACTCTAAAACCATCCCGATTTCTCATGCGGCCCCATGGCAAAATTAATTGCCCAACCCTGAGTTAGATAGTCTACAGTTGACCTCTCCCCGTTTCTGTTGTGATTCAGACTGAGGCTCCTCAGGGACCGGCTGGATCTCTGCCGGATCCATGCCCAGAGGAGGAGGACAGTGAACAGGAGGGGGAGGACCAGGCAGACGGGAGAGGAATGTCAGGAAGAGGAGGAGGGAGAGCAGCCTGAGACCCCCGGGGGGGGGGGGCTCTCCCCAGCTAGTAGCCTGGATTCATTGGATGAAGACGCACAGGCTATAATAGACATGAGGCAGCGAAGAGCAGCTCAAAGACGGGGCCAATTAGAAAGGTATTTCCATCCCTGAATTGGCAACAGCTGGGTTTGGGTGTGGGTCTCCTCAGCAGGGTTGAAAAGGCAGGCCCGCCCTTACAGTCTTGTGGAGAGTTATCAATTGGGAGTCCTGTGACCTTGCTTCGATTCTCGGCGTCTCTGATCTTGGCTTGTGGCCTAGAAGTCTGGAAGACTTGGGGGATGCGTGGGTTTTATTATCTCCAGCGTTGTTTTTGCCAGCAAGAATCCTGTTTTATTGCCTGGCCTTCGTGAAACCTCTGTGAAGCTTCATAGTCTTCCTGTCTGTAAGAACAGTTTTTGTTACCTGTGTTTGCTTTGAATTATATAAACTGCCTTTGCTTTTTACCAGTGTGTCTGGATACTCTTTTTGGTTGGTTTTGGCATCTGGGGGGACCCAGACAGAACAGTTTCTAAGAGGTCTGAAAGGGGCGTGCATAAGCACACCATTGTGCCTACCGTCCCTCTCCTACTGTCCTATTGTCCTTTTTATCATTACTTTTTACTTACATGTTTGACAAGCAAGCAAGCAAGCAAGCAAGCAAGCAAGCAAGCAAGCAAGCAAGCAAGCAAGCAAGCAAACAAACAAACAAACAAACAAACAAATAAATAAATAAATAAACAAACAAACATTCCAAAGATTGTATTCAGCTGGCAAATACTAGTCAAATGTAATATTCCAACAGCTACCACAGAAAGAATTGAAAAATGTAGCCTGTCAATTGCTATAGGGATCAGTGATCAGCATATGAAATATGACTGCGAAGAGAGACTTGGTATTATGAAACTGCATCTATTTCCACAATCTCCAAAGTGGTGCCCTTCCTATTTGTGGACTTATAACTCCATGTTTTGCAATCAATATGGCCATAGCCCAGCTATGATTTAACACATCTAAAATCACCAAGCTATGGAAGGGTATTTGATTAAGTTTTAAATCTATTCCAAATTGAGGCTAGCTGAGTGAAAAATATGGATATGATTATTCTTGGTGGAAATTCAATGTTGATTACCATAATGAAAATGTATAGAAGCAAACTCAGAATTTTTACTAGGGGCAAAATGTAATGATCAGCTTAATAGCATGTTGTATATAAAGCCAAGTTGCCATGTTTTAAATATAGTGGTAGTGGTATAGTTTAGACTAGACTAGACTAGACTAGACTAGACTAGACTAGACTAGACTAGACTAGACTAGAATAGACTAGAATAGACTAGAATAGAATAGAATAATCATTTGTTGCCCTCCTCGATTGACAGCTCACATTAGAGAACCATCTTTCAGCTGTGGCGAGGAGGGCGTTTGCCCAGGTTCGCCTGGTGCACCAGTTGCGGCCCTATTTGGACAGGGAGTCATTGCTCACAGTCACTCATGCCCTCATCACCTTGAGGTTCGATTACTGCAACGCTCTCTACATGGGGCTACCTTTGAAAAGTGTTCGGAAACTTCAGATCGTGCAGAGTGCGGCTGCGAGAGCCATCGTGGGGCTTCCTAGATTCGCCCACGTTTCTGCAACACTCCGCGGCCTGCACTGGCTGCCGATTGGTTTCTGGTCACAATTCAAAGTGTTGGTAATGACCTTTAAAGCCCTTCATGGCATTGGGCCAGAATACATCCGGAACCGCCTTCTACTGCACAAATTCCAGTGGCCGATAAGGTCCCACAGAGTTGGTCTTCTCCAGGTCCCGTCGACCAAACAATGTCGTTTGGCAGGCCCCAGGGGAAGAGCCTTCTCTGTGGCGGCCCCGGCCCTCTGGAATCAACTCCCCCCAGAGATTAGAATGGCTCCCACCCTCCTTGTCTTTCGCAAATTACTCAAGACCCACCTTTGTCGACAGGCATGGGGGAGTTAGGATATTCCTTCCCCTAGGCCATTACAAGTTATGTATGGTATGTTTGTGTGTATGTTTGGTTTTTATAATAAGGGTTTTTAGTTGTTTTATTAAATTGGATTGTTACATGTTGTTTTTTATCATTGTTGTTAGCCGCCCCGAGTCTGGGGAGAGGGGCGGCATACAAATCCAATTAATAATAATAATAATAATAATAATAATAATAATAATAATAATAATAATAATCAGAGTTGGAAGGGACCTTTAAGGTCTTCTAGCTCAACCCCCTGCTTAGCAGGAAACCCTAAACCACTTCAGACAAATGGTTATTCAACATCTTCTTAAAAACCTCCAGTGTTGGAGCATTCGTGACATCTGCAGGCATGTTTTAATAGCACTTTAATTGTCGACAGGTCTCACTTTAAAAAGGAAAATTCAATTACAAAAGCACCCAAAATTGACAAGCAAGGAATTCCATAAAAGGATTAACACATTAAAAAAAACATTAAAATTATATTAAAACCAATATCAATGTGTGGTGTGAATATTATCATTGTTTGAATTCTGTTCAGGATTCTAGCCCCGAAAGTCAAAATGAGTGATGTTTTTAATTTCAGTCTTCAGATGTGAAGTTATCCCCCTCCCCTCTCTTCGCCCCGCTGATGGGCATAGCCTTGGTTGGTTTCTATTGGCCCTGATGAAATAAAAGCTGCCACGAGGAACTCTTTGATCCTAAAAATTGAATTTGATGAGATTAATTACTTAAACTTGAACTGCTGCTGGCGAAAGTATACAGTGCAGTTTTGTCAGAAGTAATATGTTATGACTAATCCAGTTGCCTTGTAATATTAATTAGCAACACAGATGAAAAGTTGGGAAAATGTCTTCTACTTCATAGAGAGAAAGAGAGAGCACATTTTGTTATGATTCACACAGTGCATCAAATCAGCTCAGGCATTCCAGATAGAATAGAATAGAATAGAATTTTTATTGGCCAAGTGTGATTGGACACACAAGGAATTTGTCTTGGTGCATATGCTCTCAGCGTACATAAAATAAAATATACATTTGTCAAGAATCATGTGGTACAACACTTAATGATTGTCATAGGGGTCAAATAAGCAATGAAGAAGCAATATTAATAAAAATCTTAGGATATAAGCAACAAGTTACAGTCATACAGTCAACATGGGAGGAAATGGGAGATAGGAAAGATGAGAAAAACTAGTAGAATAGAAGTGCAGATTTAGTAGAAATTCTGACAGTGTTGAGGGAATTATTTGTTTAGCAGAGTGATGGCGTTCGGAAAAAAACTTGTGTCTAGTTGTCTTGGTGTGCAGTGCTCTGTAGCGACATTTTGAGGGTAGGAGTTGAAATAATTTGTGTCCAGGATGTGAGGGGTCAGTAAATATTTTCCCCGCCCTCTTTTTGACTCGTGCAGTATACAGGTCCTCAATGGAAGGCAGGTTGGCAGCAATTGTTTTTTCTGCAGTTCTGATTGTCCTCTGAAGTCTGTGTCGGTCCTGTTGGGTTGCAGCACCAAACCAGACAGTTATAGAGGTGCAGATGACAGACTCAATGATTCCTCTGTAGAACTGGATCAGCAGTTATGTATTATTATTATTATTATTATTATTATTATTATTATTATTATTATTAAGATTTGTATGCCGCTCCTCTCCGAAGACTCGCAGCAGCTCACAACAATAAAGTGCAGTACAAATCCAATTATTGAAAACAATTTAAAACCCTTCATATAAAAACAATCATACATCCCAAAATATACACTATCTACTATATAAACTGTATATGTAAGTACACACACACACACACACACCTGTTTTAAAATTATACACATTCAACCTTACATTATCTATGATCGACCTCTCCCCTTTTCTAAGAGGTCTGTAAGGGGCGTGCATAAATGCACCTTTGTGCCTACCGTCCCTGTCCTAGAAAAATAGAAACATAGAAGTCTGATGGCAGAAAAATACCTCATGGTCCATCTAGTCTGCCCTTATACTATTTTCTGTATTTTATCTTAGGATGGATATATGTTTATCCCAGGCATGTTTAAATTCAGTTACTGTGGATTTATCTACCACGTCTGCTGGAAGTTTGTTCCAAGGATCTACTACTCTTTCAGTAAAATAATATTTTCTCACGTTGCTTTTGATCTTTCTCCCAACTAACTTCAGATTGTGTCCCCTTGTTCTTGTGTTCACTTTCCTATTAAAAACACTTCCCTCCTGGACCTTATTTAACCCTTTAACATATTTAAATGTTTCGATCATGTCCCCCGTTTTCCTTCTGTGCTCCAGACTATACAGATTGAGTTCATGAAGTCTTTCCTGATACGTTTTACGCTTAAGACCTTCCACCATTCTTGTAGCCCGTCTTTGGGCCCGTTCAATTTTGTCAATATCTTTTTGTAGGTGAGGTCTCCAGAACTGAACGCAGTATTCCAAATGGGGTCTCACCAGCGCTCTATATAGCGGGATCATAATCTCCCTCCTACTGTCTTTTTACCCTTTCTATCACTACTTTCTATTTATGTAGTGTTAATACATACTATAATCATAGTTCCCTCTAAGCTGAGCAGTGAGCAATCGCTCACTTAAAAATCATCATCAACTCAGAGTTTTCCAAACCTGCCCAGAAGCCGAGAGGGAAAGAGTGAGAGGGAAGGAGAGAGAGAGGAAGAGAGAGAAACAGATAGAAAAAAGAGAGGAAGGAAAAGAGAAAGAAAAAGAATGGGAGTAAGGAAGAGAGAAAGAAAATCAAAATCTAGTTTGAAACTAGCTCAACTATTTAAGTGGCATTTTGATATTGATAGAGTTGCCCTATTATGAGCTCACTGTTATAGACACACAGTACAGTATTTTATTTTGAAATTCTCTGAGGCAAAACAGGGTGGGTTTTTTGTTTGTTTGTTTGTTTGTTTATTTATTTATTTTCTTATTTATTTATTTATTTATTATTTCTGTGCCGCCCAGTCCCGAAGGGACTGCCGCTCAGACACTATACTTTTCCGCCCACCCCCCAAAAAAATTAGAGGGAACACTGACTATAATACTGTACTTGTTTGACAAATAAATAAATAAATAAATAAATAAATAAATAAATAAATAAATAAATAAATAAATAAATAAATAAATAAATAAATAAATAAATAAATAAATAAATAAATAAATAAATAAATAAATAAATAAATAAATAAATCAAAAATCAAAAATATCTCATATGTTGTCAATTCAGCCTTTTACTATGATTTGAATCCACAGTGTTTTCTAGAGATATTCAACCTTTATTGTGCCAAAATAACATAATCTGGACAGGCTTCAAAATGGCTAAGCAATACTATGAAGATGCTATCATCAGTCATGCCAAAGAATGTTAATATAACAGACTTTATTTTGTACAGGCAGATGGTCCACACAATCCATCATTCAGAAATTTGTCCCATACGAAGGTTCCTGGCATAGATTCCTCATAGCATCTGGGGACAACCTATATCTGGTCATGGTTATTCAAACAGAGTGCTCTTTGCTGGCACCGATAGGACCATCTGACTTGTTTTCGAGGTCTTGCCCATATGGGAGAGCTACAACAGTCTATTAATTTAATCCCAAAAATCTTTGTCTCGGTTCGTTCTCTATTTTGATACACACATTGGCTGAATGAAGGTAGAGATGAACTTGCATATTAGTTATGACCAGGAATAGAATAGGGGCGTACATCTTGCAAAGATTACAAGTGAACATTCTTATTTCTAAATTTCTGTAAGACATTTAAATGATATGAAAACGATTTCCATATGTGACAACTACTCGTTCTTTGTGATTTTTATGTTTTGCTTTTATCTGTGCACAGCATTATTGAGGACAGTTCCTCTATACCAGTGTTTCCCAACCTTGGCAACCAAGACAACTAGACACAAGAACAGTTTTTTTCCCCCGAACGCCATCACTCTACTACTTGTACTGTGCTTTATTGTTGTGAGCTGCTGCGAGTCTTCGGAGAGGAGCAGCATACAAATCTTAATAATAATAATAATAATAATAATAATAATAATAATACATAACTGCTGATCCAGTTCTACAGAGGAATCATTGAGTCTGTCATCTGCACCTCTATAACTGTCTGGTTTGGTGCTGCAACCCAACAGGACCGACACAGACTTCAGAGGACAATCAGAACTGCAGAAAAAACAATGGCTGCCAACCTGCCTTCCATTGAGGACCTGTATACTGCACGAGTCAAAAAGAGGGCGGGGAAAATATTTGCTGACCCCTCACATCCTGGACACAAATTGTTTCAACTCCTACCCTCGAAACGTCGCTACAGAGCACTGCACACCAAGACAACTAGACACAAGAACAGTTTTTCCCCCCGAACGCCATCACTCTACTAAACAAATAATTCCCTCAACACTGTCAGACTTTCTACTAAATCTGCATTTCTTTTCTACTAGTTTTTATCATCATTCCTTTCACCCATTTCCTCCCATTTTGACTGTATGACTGTAACCTGTTGCTTATATCCTAAGATTTTTATTAATATTGCTTCTTCATTGCTTATTTGACCCCTATGACAATCATTAAGTGTTGTACCACATGATTCTTGACAAATGTATATTTTATTTTATGTACGCTGATAGCATATGCACTGTTCTGTCTGGGTGCCCCCAGACTTCAACACCAACTGGAAAAAGCAGCCAGACACGCTGGTAAAAGCAAAAGCACTTTATAGTTTGAAAAATAAACACAGAGAAAAACCTGTTCTTCCCAACAGGCAGGCTATGAGACTTCACAGCAGAGTCCTGATGGCCAGACAATACAGCAGACTTCTTGCTGGCACACCCACCACTGTAGAGAATAAGACCCACACCTTTTCCCCCCAAGGTTTCAGTATTCAAAGTCACAAACCAGAATTCCAAGATGCCAAAGATCACAGCCAGGTCCCAGGACTCCCAAAGATAATACTCCACAAGCCAGGAAGGGTGGGTCTGCCTTTTCAGCCTTTCCAGAGAGCACCACACCCAAACCCAGCTGTTGCCTCTTTAGTGCTGAAAGTACCTGGCTAATTGTCCCCTTCGTTGTGTTGCTCTTCTCTGCCGGAGATCGATTATTGCTTGTGCATTTTCATCTAAGGAATCCAGGCTGCTTGCTGGGGAGAGCTCTCTCTTGGGGGACTCTGTCTGTCCTCCCTCTCCCTCAGCCTGAGATTCCTCCTCCCCGTCTGCCTGAACCTCCTGTTCCTCATCCTCCCCCTCTGAGCAGGAAGCCGGCAGAGGATCAGCCGTTCCCTGAGGGGCCTCAGACGGAATCACAACATGCACCAAGACAAATTCCTTGTGTGTCCAATCACACTTGGCCAATAAAAATTCTATTCTATTCTATTCTATTCTATTCTATTCTATTCTGAAGATATTTGAACTTCAACTCCCAGAATTCCTCTGCCAGCGAATGAAGGGCTTTATAGGTCATAACCAACACTTTGAATTGTGATCGGAAATTGATCGGCAACCATGGTTTAGAATAATGTATTATTATTCTTTATCATTGAGAAATGAACATAAAGAATAGACTCAATAGACGTGTTACAGAGAAGTGATAGTCCCTATGCATTGGTGTTTTATACAGGATGCTGATGATCAATCTCAATCCCTGTAGCCAATTTGCAATGACTTTGAGTTGGCCACCTTCATGTTTTTGTTATAAACATCTATCTCTCCCTATAAAGATTACACAAACAAGTGGAAGAAAACTGGCTTATGCTGCAATTATAGGAGACCTTCTTAATACAATACATGCCAAAGGCCTTAGCACTATTACCTGGAGGCTTTAATGCAACACCTGACAAAAACGATTACCTGTACATTCTTTATGAACAGTATTGTGGCCTCACTGGTTTGGTCCAAGAGTCAGTTTCCCATTAATGTGCGATTCTAGAGACCGAGAAATGAATTATGCAGGGTGGCTTCTGACCCAAATAGTTAATAATTTAGATCTGCTAACCTCAAGTGGCAGTTGGGAGAACAACTTATTTCACTTATGGAAAAACCCATCTGAGTAATTGAAATGGTTTAGTTCATAATCTTCCGTATCATTAGTGTGATGTCTAATTTTAACATAGGCCTATTCCTGAGCGGTGATTATTCTCATCTAAACCTGTGTCTAGCTTTAAAAGACAGATATGTAAATGCAAAAATATTGCTAAATATAGCTCCCATCAAACTGCTAATTGACACAAAGCATTGACACAAATTGTGGCCGTTCTCTTTATACATTGTCTATTAAAAATGCCCCTTGAATGTAACATTTTTATTGTCCCTATAATTAAAAAGGGGGAAAGGTCTGATCCATCCAATCATCATCCAATTATCCTATTAAGGATTATTTTAAGAGTAAGCTCTAGGTGAGATGAATTTATTGAAATTAATGGACTATCCACTGTTGACCTCAACCAATTCCTAAGAGGTCAATAAGGGGCGTGCATAAGTGCACCAGCATGCCTACCATCCCCTGTCCTAATGCTTCTCGTACTGGTATATAATTGTTGTTATATTTATTTATTTATTTATTTATTCATTCATTCATTCATTTGTCCAATACACAAATACATAGGAAGAAAATAAACATGAAGTAATATATATAAGGATAAAAGTGAAAATAGAAGAGAAGATATATGAAAGGAAGAAAATATGTATAATATATGAGATAAAGGAAAGACAATTGGACAGGGGACGAAAGGCACACTAGTGCACTTATGTACGCCCCTTACTGGCGTCTTAGGAACCTGGAGAGGTCAATCGTGGAGAGTCTAAGGGAGAAATGTTGGGGGTTGGGAGTTGACACTATTGAGTCCGGTAATGAGTTCCACGCTTCGACAACTCGATTGTTAAAATCATATTTTTTATAGTCAAGTTTGGAGCGGTTAATATTAAGTTTGAATCTGTTGCGTGCTCTTGTGTTGTTGCGGTTGAAGCTGAAGTAGTCATTGACAGGTAGAACGTTGCAGCATATGATCTTGTGGGCAATACTTACATCGTGTTTTAGGTGACGTAGTTCTAAGCTTTCTAGACCCAGGATTGATAGTCTGCTTTCGTAGGGTGTTCTGTTTCGATTGGTGAAATATCTTTGTCTATTGTCTTCAATATGTATTGTGTATTGGACAAACAAACAAACAAACAAATAAATAAATAAATAAATAGAATATAGAACTAATAACTATAAGCTAAATCTGTAGGATTAGTGCATGAACATGTTGACTGAAAATATAATCTAATATACACTTTCATGGGACTAACTCAATCATTTTAATGAACAAGAACACAAAGGCATAATTTGTATCCAATCATCATGTTGATTGTGGATGATGGGCAATGGAATCTAATATAAATGGAAAACAAGGAAAACTGATTCAGGAAGATTTTGGATTCATTTCCTGTGCTTAATAAAAAGTCTAGTCTTTGACCTTGCACCCTCTTTCACACTTCCTAAGTAGGCAAGCAGTTGAAAGATACTTTTGGGTCCTCAACCTGGATGACCTGTGATTATATCTTCCAACTTTCACTTTATTAGCATTTTGTTACATGAAAACTGTGATTAAACACAAAATATGCAGCATGTAGATGTTAAAAGGTCTGTTGATGTGAGTAGAACAGACCTAATGGCCTCAGGATCAAACCAGTAATGATAACATTGTCCGTAGGTAATGATGTATCCTCCCACATTCTCTTTCAGTGGAATCAGCCCTGGTCCAAACCATTTCCTTCAAAGACCTTATCAACTCTGCAATTTGCCATGTGGGCACTGACAATTAAGATAATGAAATCAAAGTAAGGCAAACAAAATTGAGTGCATTAATTTTGCTGAAAGAGGGAAAGAAGAAGATAAGGAACCTTCCATCTCAGGTCTTAGGGTGAAATAACATTACATTAGTTATTCAACAGAAAAAATTTAAATATTGTTAACACAATCTTAATAGACAGCGCTGTGACCAAGGCAAGTTAAATATTCAATTTTAATTCAAGGCCTGCAATAAAACTTACTTGACTTTAATAAGAATATCTGACCAGAATATTAATATTCTATTTGTTAAGTAAAGACTTAAACTTGGGGTGGGTTTTTTTTGCTATTACAAAGAATGTTGAAGACAGGGGCTGTACTTTCGTTCTATTGAATATAATGTGAATTATTATATGGGACTAATCTTTTATATTACATTGAAAGTCTGTTTCTAAACTTTTCAATGTATTCTATTAGTGATCCAAGCAAAATTCAGACTGTGTTAAACTAGATGTAAAGGTTTCGACCATGGTATTATTCACTATTATAAGTAAAACAATACCCTTTTAAATCAGTCTTTGATGCTGACTTATAGGTAGGCTATTTCAGGTTTCTTGCATACAGTATATAAGTAGCCATGCATTCTTTCAGGATTTAGTTTTTACTTCTCTGCTAGTCCAATGGTCCCAAAACTTTTTCAGTCCCCTTGGTGCTACAAACTCTTCTCCCTCCCTCCCTCCCTCCCTTATAATGGGCTTCTTTGGACATAAGACTGAGGAACACGATAGAGCTACAAGTCTTAGATAGGACACCCATCTCATGGTGGTTTGGGGGTGACCGGTTGGGTGGGGTGGGGGCTGTGTGACAGGTGTTCTACAG
Organism: Erythrolamprus reginae; assembly: GCF_031021105.1. NCBI lineage: Eukaryota > Metazoa > Chordata > Lepidosauria > Squamata > Dipsadidae > Erythrolamprus > Erythrolamprus reginae. Next base: position 78,824,801 of record NC_091956.1, on the reverse strand, counting down.
GTGGAACTTGTAGCTCCATCGTGGTCCTCAGGGTTGTGTCCAGGGCAGCCCATTCTAAAAGAAAAGTCTCACGATTTCAATCAAGCTTGAATGAGATGAAATGAAAACCCTGCCAGAAAAAGTGATGGAGGGGCAGACGTAGTGACGCAATGCTAAATCTGCTGGGACTTATTGAAGTTCCATTTCAGAAGTTGCTCCATTCAACTGTTATTCCTCTCCAGGCAACATAAAACAATTGCATCCAATTTAGCTTTATATTTTGACAGCGCCTCCAAATGTTTTGGGTTGTACTTGGATCAGATTTTTTTTTCTTCCAGTTGCAGTACTTGTTCAACTTCAAAGACTGGAAGAACAAAATATTTTTGTTTTGCTGCAAACTTGTCAAGATTGTCATGCACTCACTCAGCTTCTCTCCCCCCCCACCCTCTCTCACACAGACAGGTTTTAGAGTTTCTTCCACTTTCTTGTTTAGCTGGACTTTCCATATATTCCCAGAAGCTGACTAAGAATAAAGGAATAAAGAAAACACCCACCGTATGTATAAAACACATCTTTTTCCTCTCTAAAAGAGGCTGATAATTTGGGTGCATCATCTATCTATCTATCTATCTATCTATCTATCTATCTATCTATCTATCTATCTATCTATCTATCTATCTATCTATCTATCTATCTATCTCTATTATCTATCTATCTATCTATCATCTATCTATCTATCTATCTATCTATCTATCTCTATTATCTATCTATCTATCTATCTATCTATCTATCTATCTATCTATCTATCTATCATCTATCTATCTATCTATCTATCTATCTCTATTATCTATCTATCTATCTATCTATCTATCTATCTATCTATCTATCTATCTATCTATCTATCTATCTATCTATCTATCTATCATCTATTTGATTGATTGATTTGATTTGTATGCCGCCCCTCTCCGAAGACTCAGGGCGGTTAACAATAATATAAAAAGACAATGTAAACAAATCTAATATTAAAAATAATCTAACCCCCCCCCAATTTAAAGAACCACTCATACATACAAGCATACCATGTATAAATTCTATAAGCCTAGGGGGAAGGGAATATCTTAATTCCTCCATGCCTGACGACAGAGGTGGGTTTTAAGGAGCTTGCGAAAGGCAAGGAGGGTAACTCTGATATCTGGAGGGAGCTGGTTCCAGAGGGTCGGGGCCGCCACAGAGAAGGCTCTTCTCCTGGGTCCCACCAAACAACATTGCTTAGTCGACGGGACCGAACGTAGCTTTTCTCCCAAGCCCTACATAGCTGTTAAAGATGTTCCCAGCTCTTACCTTGCAGGCTCTTTGATTGTTACTCTCTGTGAACAATGTTGTCCAAGCCCTAAGTCTTCGCAGGTTTTTTTTTCATTGCTCTAACTTGCTCTGAATAAGTTCCTTTCCAGCCCTAAGCAGGTACTAACAATGTTCCCAGTTATTACCGGCTTGCAAGCTCTTTCATTGTTACTCTCTGTGAAGAATGTTTTCCAAGTCTTTGCAGGGTTTTTTTCATTGTTCTAACTTGCTCTGAATAAGTTCCTTTCCAGCCCTAAGCAGGTACTAACAGTATTCCCAGCTCTTACTGGCTTGCAAGCTCTTTCATTGTTACTCTCTGCGAAGAATATTTTCTAAGCTCTAAGTCTTTACAGCACTTTTCCCATTGCTCTACTTGCTCCGACTGTTTCTTTCTAGGTGCTAATGATGTTTCCAGCTCTTACTGGCTTGAAAGCTCTTTCACTGTTACTCTCTCTGAATAAAGTTTTTTAAAAGCCCTAACCAGGGGATAAAATAATATGCTGAAGCTGACCAGACTATGGATGCTGTTCTGCCGGCGTGTTTCAACCGCCCGTAATTACAGGGTAATTAGTCCAGGAAGACACACACCACACGATAAAAGGAAAACCCAAAAGTTTTTATAAACAGAAAAACAGAAACAGCTCCCTTTTTAAATGTCAAAGGGATTTTCTGGTACACACAAGGCACAGGTGAAATGCAATCCAATTGCTCATCCAATAACTGGGAAATTGAGTCCAATTCTAAAGTCCAGAGAGTCCACACACAATCTTGAACAGCACAAAAACCACCATCTTGACGAAACAATGAATCAGATAAACTGCCATGAGGCTAAAAAACCAAGTTGCACTTTTATCTGTAGCACTAATTACAGCAGCCTCACCCAGCTACAGGTGGCCTCATTTTCTCTTGTAATAATCCTTCAGTTGTTGTCTCCTATGCATCACTCTACGCATGTGTGGATGTGTCATTAATTCTTGTTCAGAATCCAGGGATGATACAGATGATTGATCTCCTAGGCTGTCTGCCAAACTCCCCTCTTCCCTGTTACTCACGCTTCCTTGGTCAGAGGAGGCTTCGTTGGCAGATTCCATCGGGAGCAAAACAGGCTTGCGGCATGTGGATGTTTCCCCCACATCCACCTGCACATTCCTTGGGGCAGGAGCCGGGCCAGAGCTAACCACAACAGGATGCTAGCCAAATGAATACCTGGTAAGAAGATTCTTTTCCCTATTTTCCTCCCTCAAAACTAAGGTGCGTCTTATACTCAAAAAATACGGTATTTTGCCAGAAGCGACAACTGCCATGGGGCTAACAGTTTTGATAGCAACTTTACCCAGCAAATGGCTCTTGTTTCACTTCAGAGCCATCCTATATCCAGATCCTTACTTTATTTAAACCAAAAAATGACCAATTGGTGTTCACATATTTTCCTTCTGCTGATCTTTGGAGCCTCTAATCATGGCATCAAATTTTTTGTTGTTGTAGTTATTTTTGTTTCTTTATCCTGCATTTGCTTTTCGAAGGACAGGTAATCAGGCCCCGAGGGCATAGGTCCCATGGGAGGCTTTGATCATCTAATATGCAACTGTGTTCTTTTTGCCGACGATGTGAAACTTTTCAGCACCACTGACAACATACTCACTCTCCAAAAATACCTGGACTTTGTCTCAAACTGGTCTAACACCTGGCAACTTCAAATATCAACCAACAAATGCTCCACCCTCCACATCGGCAAAAAGAATCCAAACCGCACATACGAACTAAATAAACAATCTCTCACTGCCAACCCACACTCTGTAAAAGACCTTGGAATACTAATATCGAATGGCCTAAGTGCTAAAGCCCACTGCAACAATATCGCCAAAAAAGCTTCTAGAGTTGTTAACCTGATCCTACACAGCTTATGTTCAGGCAATCTCACACTACTCACAAGAGCCTACAAAACTTTTGCCAGACCCATGCTCATCTGTCTGGAACCCATACCACATCTCAGACATCAACCCCCTTGAAAATGTCCAAAGATATTTCACCAGAAGAGCCCTTCACTCCTCCACTCGAAACAGAACACCCTACGAAAATAGACTAACAATCCTGGGCCTAGAAAGCATAGAACTACGGCGCCTAAAACACGATTTGAGTAGTGCCCACAAGATCATATGCTGCAATGTCCTACCGGTCAAGGACTACTTCAGCTTCAACTGCAACAACACAAGAGCACGCAGCAGATTCAAACTTAATACGAACCGCTCCAAACTTGACTGTAAAAAATATGATTTCAACAATCGAGTTATCGAAGCGTGGAACTCATTACCGGACTCAATTGTGTCAACCCCTAACCCCCAACATTTCTCCCTTAGACTCTCCACGATTGACCTCTCCAGGTTCCTAAGAGGCCAGTAAGGGGCGTATATAAGTGCACTCTCCACGATTGACCTCTCCAGGTTCCTAAGAGGCCAGTAAGGGGCGTACATAAGTGCACTAGTGTGCCTTTCGTCCCCTGTCCAATTGTCTTTCCTTTCTCTCACTTATCAAATATATTTTCTTTCTTTCATATATCCTCTCCTCTAAGTTCACTTTTACCCTTATATATATTACTACATGTCTATTTTTCTTCCTATGTATTTGTGTATTGGACAAATGAATAAATAAATAGATAAATATAACCCCCTACTTTGTAAAGTAAAAACAAAAACCAAAACAATGGAGTGGAGGTTTGAGGGGTGGAATTAATATCTCAGACTGTACAAGGAGAGAGGACCAAAGACAGTTTTTAGTAAGACAGTTTTAGCAGCATTTAAAGAAAACCAATTTAAGGCAAGGAAACACCCCTCATGCCTCACCAATATTTCAGCTTGAAACCCACAGGAATTATTCAAAATAAGCACGGTTGTCTTTTCGTTTAATATGATTTTAATCTTTCATTTCCAATGAAGTACTTTCATTTTAAAAATTCAGAGTTCCATAATTTTAAAAAATATATTATGAATGAATGTAGCTTCAACACAATACTTTATTCATGGGAGTGGAGGTCCATTTTATTATTTTGAAGGGATGTGATACTGTAACGTTTGAATAGCTCTGATTGAGCCTTATAGTATGAACAGGTACTGGTAGGAGCTTTTCTCAGCCTGAATTGAACTGCTCCGTTTGGATCTCAGTTATAAACACTTCCTGTCTAGTTATACTGTATTCAGTTCCTTTAGCTTGTTTAGAGTAGAGATGTAACTAAAATTATAATACAAAATGTGGTGATGGGTGTTCTGTCGGGCTCTCACTCCTCCCAAAAATTCACAGGTACAAATTTCAGACACACACACGTTTGAAAATTCAAAACAATGTTCTTTATAATGAAAATTCACTTAAACTAAGCCCCCTTTTGGTATAGCAAAGAGCACTGGTCTCCAAACAAACTGGTAATTTGTACAAGTCCCTTATCAGTTCTGTGATACTTAGCTTGCAGCTGTGAGGCAATTCACAGTCCTTCTTCTTTCACAAAGTGAAACATACTTTGCTCTGGTTTAGTTTCAAAGCGGGGAAAAATCAGCACACAAAAGGTCAAAGTCAGTAAAGCAGTCACGAAACACAAGGATCAGATAATCCTCCACAATGTCCAAACCCACAGGCTGCTATTTATAGCAGCCTCACTAATGACCACAGCCCCACCCAACCACAGGTGGCCTCATTTTCTTTAATAATAATCTCTCAGTTGTTGATGCCTATGCATCGCTCTCCGCATGGGTGGCTGTATCATTAACTCTTGTTCTGAATCCAAGGAGGAGCTAGAGAATTCATCTCCTTCTGAGCTGTCTGCCCCACTCTCCTCCTCCCTGTCACTCATGTCTTCTTGGTCAGAGGAGCCTTCATCAGCAGATTCCACCGGGGGCAAAACAGGCCTGCAGCATGTGGATGTCTCCCCCAAATCCACAGTCCTTGGGGCAGGAGCTGGGTCAATATTTTAATCCATTAGTTTTGAAATGAAAGAATTTTCGTTCAGCCTTACTATTGCTTTAAGAAAATTATTCTAGTATTCCCACCTTTGGCTGATATTTCACCTTTAGTGGTATCTGCCCTATTATTTTTACTTTTATACATAGCAATAAAGTGAAAGGTACAGAATAGTAGATGTTAAGGGTTAATTGTTATTTGTGCCTAGCTCCCTAGCCTTTTACTTGCCTCTTGTTTAATGAATTTGACTTGCTAAGTTCTGGGAATGAGGATAAACAGGCAATAAATATGTATTTAAACTGCTTTTTAATTTATAATGGAAGACCAAGCAGTAACCAAGTACAATAATAAATGATTAAAGTGATAAATTTGATCTGAACTCTGATAGAATTTTATACTATAGCATCATTTAAAATTTACAATGGCTGGTAAACTACTTTTCAAAAATCCAGGGACCAAAAGTGATACTTTAGATCAGCATAAGCATTTTACTTTCAAAAAATATTTGAAGTTTTACAAACAGTTTAGACAATCTAAGGTTGCTCAGTTGAAACATAATATATACAATCAAAACATCTCTTCATTGTTAAATTTGGGCTTGATGCTTTAATTACACATCAGGTTCCTAAACCATTAATGTCATTAAAACGATGTTCCTATAATACAATTAAGTTGTATTAAGTTAGATTACTGTAGGTAATTTGCAGGTAATTTGGCATAATGACATAGAATATACTGTTGTAACAAATCAATGGGTTAGGCAGTGAAGGGCTACCAAAATTTTTACTACCACACTGTGGGCGTGGCTTATCCAGGACGCCCTGCATTTTCTTTCAACATCTTTCAACTCAAATTGGGTGCTCTGGGGTGGAACTCCATTTTGGCTACCCTACTGCATTCCCCTCTGTTGTGGTTGGCTCTGGCCCAGCTCCTGCCCCAGGGAATGTGGAGGTGGATGCAAGGGAAAATTCAACATGTCACAGGCCTGTGTTATTGCCGACAGAATCAGATCAGAGTTTAGTTTCCTCGGACGAAGAAGAAGGTGGGAGTGACTCGGCAGAAGAGGGCTTGGCACACAGCCAAGGCAGTCAATCTTCCTTATCTTCTATTGCTTCAGATGATGACATTTTGGACCCACGCAAGTGCAGAATTATGCATAAAAGAGACCAAGGAAGAACATATTATAGGAAATAAGGGAGGCCACCCGTGTTTGGGTGGGGCTCCAGTAATTAGGGCTGCTGCTATAAATAGCAGCATGTGGGTTTGGCCATTGTGGAGGAATATCTGTTGCAGTTTCGTCAGGAATCTTGTGTGCTGGACTTTGTTGTTTTTTCATACCTTTGAAACCAAAGCGGAGCAGCGTGTGTGTGTGTCTCCCTTCGTTGGAAGAAGAAGGGGTGTGAAGTTTCTCCACAGCTGCTGGCTAAGTACTTAATGACTGCTTAAGGGAAATTGTACAGGCTACCCGGTTGTTTTGGGAAGAGTGCTCTTTGCAATACAGAAAGAGTGCTTAGTTTATTTTGACTTTTGTGATAAAGAACATTGTTTTGAATTTTCAAATGTGTGTGTATCTGAAATTTGTATCCTTGAATTTTCGGGAGGCTCCTATCAGAGAGCCCGGCAGAACAATAGGATGGGACATTAGGCACAAAAGTGCACTTATGCACACCCCTTACAGACCTCTTTAAAAAGGGGAGAGGTCAATTGTAGATAATATAAGGTTGAAGATTTTGGGGTTGGGGGAAGCAACAACAGAGTCAGGTAATGAGTTCCAGGCATTGACCACTCTATGGCTGAAATTGTATTTTCTGCAGTCATGTTTGGAGCGATTTACATTCAGCTTATATCTATTATGTGCTCTTGTGTTGTTGCTGTTAAAGGTGAAGTAGTCACTGACTGGGAGTACATTATGATGTATGATAATACATCATAATGTACTAATGTACTCTTAGCCGATTCTCTGGAGAGCCGTTCTGATTAACTTTGAGAATAGTAAAAAGCAACATTATATTCTTCTTTGAATTGTGTGATTTTCCATTTCTTTATTTCCAAGCCTTGGCATCGGTGGAAGAATTCTTCAATTGCTAATTCCATGTTTGCTCCTTTGGTTTTGTTGATCTTCCCCTCCACACATTTTGATATCAAATCCAAAGGGTTCTTGTCTACTTACTATTTATTGTGGGAAAAGGGTCATTTGACATTGTAGGTGAAACAGTTCCACATAATATATAGTTAGACTCCTACAACATTTCCATTTTCTACCCATAATATTTTCACCATGCTGTATGGAATTCCGAGTTAAATTGGATGGAGAAAGTTATTATTATTGTTATGATTATTTATTAGATTTGTATGCTGCTCCTCTCTGCAGACTCGGGGCAGCTCACAGCAATGATAAAAACAATATACAGTAACAAATCTAATATTAAAGTTTAAAATAACAATTTTACATGAAAAAGCCTAAAAATCCCAGTATATATAAAAAGTATACACACAAACATATACAGTGATCCCTCGAGTTTCGCGATCTCGATCTTCGTGAAACGCTATATCGCGATTTAAAAAAAAAATTAATTAAAAAAAAACCACTTCCGGGTTTGGCTTCAGGACTCAGCTGGGAAGCGGCGCGGCTGTTTTAAAAGGTCGCAGCCGGCCTGGGGGGCTTCCCAGCACCCCCCCGAACCCCCAACCTGGGTCTTCCTGGCCGCCCATGCAAAGGGGAAACCCCGGCTCCTCGCTGATGCCCGCCGCTCGCCCCCCCGCCAGCAAGAGGGGGAAGACCCAGGGAAGGTTCCTTCGGCCGCCCAGCAGCTGATCTGCTCAGTAGCGCAGCAGCAGCGAGGAGCCGAATTGGGGTTTCCCCTTTGCGTGGGTGGCGGGGAACGCAAACTCCACCATCTACGCATGCACGGCCATAGAAAAAAGGGTGCGCATGCGCAGATGGTGTTTTTACTTCCGCAACCCTACATCGCGAAAAATCGATTATCGCGAGGGGTCTTGGAATGGAACCCTCGCGATAATAGAGGGATCACTGTACATACAGCTACATAGGCAAGGGGGGGATGTCTCAGTTACCCCATGTCTGACGGCAGAGGTGGGTTTTAAGAAGTTTACGAAAGGCAAGTAGGGTGGGGGCAGTCCTGATCTCTGGGGGAAACTGGTTCCAGAGGGTCGGGGCCGCCACAGAGAAGGCTCTTCCCCTGGTCCTGCCAGAGGGCATTGTTTTGTCGACGGAACCCGGAGAAGGCCAACTCTGTGGGACCTTACCGGCTGCTGGGATTCGTGCGGCAGAAGGCGGTCTCGCAGATATCCTGGTCCGGTGCCATGAAGGGCTTTATAGGTTATAACCAACACTTTGAATTGTGACCGGAAACTAATCAGCAACCAATGCAGGCTGCAGAGTGTTGGTGTGACATGGGCATATTTAGGGAAGCCCATGATTGCTCTCGCAGCTGCATTCTGCACGATCTGAAGTTTCCGAACACTCTTCAAAGGTAGCCCCATGCACAGAGCGTTACAGTAGTCGAACCTCGAGGTGATGAGGGCATGAGTGACTGTGAGCAGTGAGAAGTGGAAAATATATTTGATCTCTATATTATGGGCGAGCAATATTCTAGTGCCAAATCCAGTGTTAAATTCAAGGATTTCTTGATATACCCCTTATTCAACTAGTTGAATATTGCTTTCTAACACCCACAGAAACTTTCCATTCATTCAAGGATATTCTCTTCTATGATTTTATTCTTTGTAAGCTTTGCTTTTTACACAGAGAAGTTAAAAGTGAGTACCAGCAGCACAAATGAATAGAATCTGAATGTAAATCCAGGATTAATTAATCTCTTAAATAGCTGCTTCTGTTGTGACAACATACATTGGAAACAACAGCAGCGTTAAATCATAACGAGGCCATAATGTTCTTTTAAATACATCATTATGTGAATCATGGAATTGATCTTTTAGCTTTGAAAAATCTTTCAATGATGCATTGTGCCTTTTGAACTCATTTTCATAGTTTAGTGGTTATGAATCAAACTGTTTAATAGACAAGAACAGAGGCAGAATGTTAAGGATGCATTTATTTGGCCAACATAATTACGTTGGATTCAAAGCTGTTCCTATGTTAAGAAGCCAGCTGTGACCTTTTTCAGTGAAAGGATGGGATGACATCTGTGCTTCAGTTTTTGATACCAAATATCCCTTACAAACAATGCAATAAAAACATGCATGCACCATGCAAATCAAGCAACTTGTCTCTGATTTCCAACCATTCATCATATTCAGGTGACATCAGTAGTGGTTTGCTACTGATACAGATAAGAACAGCGTACCAATAGCGAAAATTGAGCTGTGCACACAACTTTATTATTATTATTATTATTATTATTATTATTATTATTATTATTATTATTATTATTTAGATTTGTATGCCGCCCCTCTCCGCGGACTCGGGGCGGCTCACAACAGTGATAAAAAACAATATACATTGACAAATCTAATAATTCAAAATCTAAAATAACACTTGTACATTTAAAAAATCTAAAAGCAAGGAACCCCAATATAAAAAACATACATACAGTCATATCATGCACTAAAACTACATAGGCAGGGGGAGATGTCTCAGTTCCCCCAGGCTTGACGACAGAGGTGGGTTTTGAGGAGTTTACGAAAGGTAAGGAGAGTAGGGGCAGTTCTAATCTCTGGAGGGAGCTGATTCCAGAGGGTCAGAGCCACCACAGAGAAGGCTCTTCCCCTGGGTCCCGCCAGACGACATTGTTTAGTGCAGAATGCAGCTGCGAGAGCAGTCATGGGCTTACCCAGGTATGCCCATGTTTCACCATCACTCTGCAGTCTGCATTGGCTGCCGATCAGTTTCCGGTCACAATTCAAAGTGTTGGTTATGACCTTTAAAGCCCTTCATGGCATCGGACCAGAATATCTCCGAGACCGCCTCCTGCCGCACGAATCCCAGCGACCAATTAGGTCCCACAGAGTGGGCCTTCTCCGGGTCCCGTCAACTAAACAATGTCGGTTGGCGGGCCCCAGGGGAAGAGCCTTCTCTGTGGCGGCACCGGCTCTCTGGAACCAACTCCCCCCGGAGATCAGAACTGCCCCTACTCTTCCTGCCTTCCGTAAACTCCTCAAAACCCATCTTTGCCGTCAGGCATGGGGAAATTAAACATCTCCCCCTGGGCACATTTAATTTATACATGGTATGCTTGTGTGTGTGTCTGTTAGTATATGGGTTTTTTTAAACCTTTAAATATTTTAATTAATTGGATTATTTATGATTTGTTTTCACTTGTTGTGAGCCGCCCCGAGTCTTCGGAGAGGGGCGGCATACAAATCCAAATAATAAATAAAATCCAAATAATAAACTCTGTGGGACCTGACCGGTCGCTGGGATTCGTGCGGCAGAAGGCGGTCTCGCAGGTATCCTGGTCCGGTGCCATGAAGGGCTTTATAGGTCATAACCAACACTTTGAATTGTGACCAGAAACTGATCGGCAACCAATACAGACTGCGGAGTGTTGGTGTTACATGGGCATATTTAGGAAAGCCCATGATTGCTCTCGCAGCTGCATTCTGCACGATCTGAAGTTTCCAAACATTCTTCAAAGGTAGCCCCATGTAGAGAGCGTTACAGTAGTCGAGCCTCGAGGTGATGAGGGCATGAGTGACTGTGAGCAGTGACTCCCGGTCCAAATAGGGCCACAACTGGTGCACCAGGCAAACCTGGACAAATGCCCCCCCTCGCCACAGACGAAAGATGTTTCTCTAATGAGAGCTATGCATCGAGGAGGACGCCTTGGCATGCGCACCAGTGAGAATTTACTTCTGCGCATGCACAGGAAGCAAAATCCATGTCCAGTCAGCGAAGCAGTGGAAGTGATGTGCCGGTGCCTGGAGGCTGTTAAGGTGGATGGGTGTCAACAGACTCAAACTCAACCCTGACAAGATGGAGTGGCTGTGGGTTTTCCCTCTCAAGGACAATTCCATCTGTCCGTCCATTACCCAAGGGGGGGGGAATTGTTGACCCCATCAGAGAGGGTCCGCAACTTGGGCGTCCTCCTCAATCCACAGCTAACATTAGAGAACCATCTTTCAGCTGTGGCGAGGGGGGCGTTTGCCCAGGTTCGCCTGGTGCACCAGTTGCGGCCCTACCTGAACCGGGACTCACTGCTCACAGTCACTCATGCCCTCATCACCTCGAGGCTCGACTACTGTAATGCTCTCTACATGGGGCTACCTTTGAAGAGTGTTTGGAAACTTCAGGTCGTGCAGAATGCAGCTGCGAGAGCAGTCATGGGCTTACCTAAATACGCCCATGTCACACCAACACTCAACCCTTAACCCCCAACATTTTTCCCTTAGGCTATCCACGATTGACCTCTCCAGGTTCCTTAGAGGTCAGTAAGGGGCGTGCATAGCTGCACCATTGTGCCTTCTGTCCCCTGTCCAATTGTCTCTCCTTATTCTCATTTATCTTTTCTTCCTTTCAAATTTGTTCACCTATACTTCTATATCTTTTCTTCTATTCTTTTCTTTATTTATATTATTACATATCTATTCTCTTCAATGTGTATTATGTATTGGACTAACTAACTAACTAACTAACTAAATAAATAAATAAAACATTGGAGCTGAGCTAGGGCAACGGCTTGCGTGCCAGCATACCAACAGTTGCTATGTTTAAATTGTTCTACCATAAGTTAAAAGTTAAAGTTTTGCTGCAGTAAAGACTTCCATTTCTCTTAGGTTATTTTTCATTTTTACAACTCTGAGACAATTTTTCCTCATTCATATTTGGAATGGAAAATCTCTTTGTCCACTTATGTAGTTCAGTGGATATTTTCTGAAGAGATTAGGTGCTTTAGGCAGACACCTGAGACTGTTAGGGAGTTTATATTCAGAATGCTTAATCTTGGAGTCTGTCTGATATTAAAGCAGCCCTGAGCTCAGATGTGGCTTCTTTCTTGGGAGATCTTTGCAAATCCAAAACATTACTGGAAATTACTGACTAGATGCAGAACTGTTCAATGGAAGAATATCATAAAATAGGCTGAATTTAAAAAGTCCAGAAAAGAGATATCTCTTATCACAGAATCAGAATTTATCTGCAAAGGATTTAAAATTTAGTCAAAAAGAAAGGATTACTGTATTTTTGGAGTATAAGACACACCGGAGTATAAGATGCACCTTAGTTTTAGGGGAAGAAAAGAAGGGAAAAAAATTCTGCCTCTGCCTTCCAGCAATTTGCCCCCCAGCAAACAGTACAGATGATATACACCAGTGTTTCCCAACCTTGGCAACTTGAAGATATTTGGACTTCAACTCCCAGAATTCCCCAGCCAGCGAATGCTGGAGTTGAAGTCCAAATATCTTCAAGTTGCCAAGGTTGGGAAACACTGATATACACTGTCTTCGGAGAGGGGCGGCATACAAATCTAAGTAATAAAATAAATAAAATAAATAAAATTTCTGTGCAAATGAGCCTGACCCATAGAAATAGCAAAGAATTGGAGAAATGTACATTATGGCAGTATATTAATGCCAGAAAGTTTTCTTAAATGTAATCAAATTAACTTCTCCCAATTATTTAAATAGATGTAGTCCAAACATGACTAAGTCAAGGTTTAACTCAGCTGCCCTTATCTTAATACTAAACAGGACACTGTTACATTTTCAGATTATACTTTTACAGATCTTTAAAATTGATGTGGTTTTCTGAAAGTACAGTTATTGCATTTATTTTAAAAAGCTTCTTCATTTTGTTGTCTAGAACAATAATAAAGCACTCTTTAAAAAATAAATCAAATAATGTGAACATTCTACAGACATTTATAGTTATTGCATCCAGTCTAGCAGAAAATAAAAATCTGCATCTCCCTCCCAGCAATTTGCCTCCTTGCAGCTAGTTTCAATTTCAGTTTAGCACATGGCTGGACAGCCTGCCTGTAAATCAGCGGAGAGTCGGGAAGCTGATAATGAGTTGCTAGGCTTAACAGGCTCCGTTCTGTTTGCTGCAAGGAGGTAAATTGCTGGGAAGCAGAGGCCAAAGGGGGGGGTGGCTGGGTGGGGCTACATTCGGTGTATAAGACACACCCAAGTTTTCACCCTCTTTTAGGGGGTAAAAAGATGCGTCTTATATTCCAAAAAATACGGTAAGTTGAATCCTAAACTTATATTGTGCCTACACTGTAGGAAATGATTATAAAAAATCACCATCAGCAATACTACTTCAGTGAGCATCTTATTATGGAAACAATTATATTATCAAGTGTTCTGTCGGGCTCTCTGGTAGACTCCTCCCAAAAATTCACAGGTACAAATTTCAGACACACACACGTTTGAAAATTCAAAACAATGTTCTTTATAATGAAAATTCACTTAAACCAAGCCCTCTTTTGGTATAGCAAAGAGCACTGGTCTCCAAACAAACTGTTAATTTGTACAAGTCCCTTATCAGTTCTGAGATATTTAGCTTGCAGCTGTGAGGCAATTCACAGTCCTTCTTCTTTCACAAAGTGAAACAAACTTTGCTCTGGTTTAGTTTCAAAGCGGGGAAAAATCAGCACACAAAGGTCAAAGTCGGTAAAGCAGGCACGAAACACAACGATCAGATAATCCTCCGCAATGGCCAAACCCACAGGCTGCTCTTTATAGCAGCCTCACTAATGACCACAGCCCCACCCAACCACAGGTGGCCTCATTTTCTTTGATAATAACCTCTCAGTTGTTGTTGCCTATGCATCACTCCCCTAATGCGTGGCTGTATCATTAACTCTTGTTCTGAATCCAAGGAGGAGCTAGATAATTGATCTCCTTCTGAGCTGTCTGCCACACTCTCCTCCTCCCTGTCACTCATGTCTTCTTGGTCAGAGGAGCCTTCATCATCAGATTCCACTGGGGGCAAAACAGGCCTGCAGCATGTGGATGTCTCCCCCCACATCCACAGTCCTTGGGGCAGGAGCTGGGCCAGAGCTAACCACAACAATCCATATAACCTTACGTTGCTTCCTGAAACACTAGTTTGTGCATTATGCAGCAATGAGGAACAGGTGGCACTGCTGTTTAGTGATTAATGTTCTATTACAATATTTTTTTAAAATGCTCCGAATCATTAAAGTTACATTGCTGATTCCTCCTGCTTTATTGTTACAAAATAGAGTTGAAAAAGTAAGTATTATTTATAAAACACCGAGAAGAAATGATTGGCATGGAATGGAAAGGAAAAGAAGAAAGGATGAATAATAAGATTACCCATCGAATAAATTGGACAAAACAAACAGAATGCACAAGCTAGCAGAACTAAGCCACACAGAAGTAAAGAATTCAAAATGCTACTACTGGGAGACCAGCTATTCAGAACCACTCGTTTCTCTTCACACAAATTCTTCTGAGAAGATAACGATAAAATCCGCTCAAGTTGAGTCCAGTCTCTGGACACTGCTATGTGGCTATCTTGAGAACATGGCAGAGCCCTCTCCACCCACTCTAGTGCTCCCTTGCCCACATAATAATGAGATCTAACAAGTTAAGCTTTTCAAGATCAGCCAAGCTGATCTGTTGCTGAAACCAAAATCTTTTACAGCTGTTTTTGTGTTCCCCTTTTGCAGTACTCTAAGGAGTGAAATAAGCCTTTTAAAGATCCTGGTTCTGGTTAGAACTAGTGTTGGGCAAACCCAACAAAGTTCGGGTTTGGTGAACTCACCCGAACTTTTTAAAAAGTTCAGGTGCGTTCGCTGAAACCGAAACCGAACTTTTGCTGAACTTTTGGCTATGGCGTTTGGGGGAACACCGAGAAGCGCCGCCGCCCGGCTGCCACCTTCCGAAACAGCCGGGCGCTTCTTGGCCTTCTCCCGAACGCCAAACCCGAAAAGTTCAGTAAAAGTTCAGGTTCGGGTTCGGGAGAACGCCGAGAAGCGGCGCCTCTTGGCTGTCACCTTCCCAGAAGAGCCAGGGAGCCGTCAGCCGGTCGGGAAGCTCAAACGGAGGTGGGGAATCCCAATAGGGGATTCCAGGGGCGGAGCTTTGATGTTATGGAGACGTCCTTCCTGGAGTCCCCGTTTCAGCGGGCCAGGAAGGACGTTTCCGTGATGTCAAAGCTCCGCCCCTGGAATCCCCTATTGGGGTTCTCCACCTTCGTTTGGGCCTCCCGACCAGCCGAGAGCTCCCCTGCTGTTTCGGAAGGTGACAGCCAGGTGGCGGCGCTTCTCGGCATTCTCCTAAACGCCAAACCCGAACCCAAACTTTTGCCGAACTTTCGGAAAAGTTCGGGTTCGGTATACCGAACTTCGCAAAGTTTTGTACAAACCTGAATTTTGCGGGTTCGGTTCGCCCAACAGTAGTTAGAACCTCTTTGCATTGATCCTGTTTTACTTTGAAACAATGAAGACCATCCAAAGTTAGTACATACTCCTGTTATTTAGAGGTAGGACTGCGTAGTTCTCTAGGGCCGTGATGGCAAACCTATGGTATATGTGCCACAGCTGGGCAGGCAAGCTATCACCCAGCTCAGCTCCAGTGTGCATCCTTGTGTGCCTCTCACTGGCCAGGTTATTTTTGGGATTTGTGGGGCGGGCGCATATGTGCATGTGCGGAGGTAGAGGTCATACTGGGGGGTGCGTGCAGTGCCCCAACAGCCTGTTTTTGGTTCTGGGAAGGCCACCTAGGCCCATAATGGGTCGGGGGTCACATGCGTATGTGCAGGAAGCGGAGCGCATTGTATTATGGATACTTTCAGCACACGATGAGAAAAAGGTTAGCCATCATTGTCCTAGGGCTTTCAACCTCTTCTCAGATCTCCTTGTTTTCATCACTCATTTTGATTTTCAGCCCTGATTCTCAGATGCAATGTTTAAATTATGCCGCTTCCCCTTTAAAATCCTTGGATTAAACAAAACAACACATAATTTATTAGCCTCCCAATCATTAATGATGGACTTCAAATCCAACAGTATAATTTGTGAAGGAAAAAAAAAGTTTGATGGACATGGTGTGGGAATTCCTAGAATATATATGGGCCAAGGTGGCACAGCAGGTAGAGTGCAATACCGCAGGCCACTAAAGCTGACTATTAGATCTGCAGGTCAGCAGTTCAAATCTCATCACCGGCTCAAGGTTGACTCAGCCTTCCATCCTTCCGAGGTGGGTAAAATGAGGACCCGGATTGTGGGGGCAATAGGCTGGCTCTGTTTAAAAAGTGCTATTGCTAACATGTTGTAAGCCGCCCTGAGAGAAAGGCGGCATAAAAAAAATTGAATCAATCAATCAATCAATCAATCAATCAATCAATAATAAATAAATAACAAATGCAGATTTGATAAATCGCTTGCATGCTTTCCACAACATTTGGAACTCAGGATCTCTCAAGCAAAACAGTAAAGTTCTACCAATAAGTGCATCTTTTATATACAGTAAATCCAAAAACCATACAATATTAAATATTTTACAAACAAATTGGCTTTAAATTACATTAAGGAGAAAAAAAAGTCTCTGTAAAATAGGCAGTCGTACAGGTGGTCCTCAGCTTACAATAGTTACGAAACATTTAAATATGTTAAAGGGTTAAATAAGGTCCAGGAGGGAAGTGTTTTTAATGGGAAAGTGAACACAAGAACAAGGGGGCACAATCTGAAGTTAGTTGGGGGAAAGATCAAAAGCAACATGAGAAAATATTATTTTACTGAAAGAGTAGTAGATCCTTGGAACAAACTTCCAGCAGACGTGGTAGATAAATCCACAGTAACTGAATTTAAACATGCCTGGGATAAACATATATCCATCCTAAGATAAAATACAGGAAATAGTATAAGGGCAGACTAGATGGACCATGAGGTCTTTTTCTGCCGTCAGACCTCTATGTTTCTATGTTTCTAATAGTTCATTTAGTGAATATTACAATAGCATGGAAAAGAAGTTACAACAACATGGAAAAGAGTGACTTGTTTATGTTTTTTCACACTTATGACTGTTGCAGCATCGCCGTGGTCATGTGGTCAACTGACTCATGCTTGTGATTGTTACAGTGTCCCAAGGTCATGTGTTCACCTTTAGTGACCTTCTGACCAGTGAAGGGTCGTTCTTCTTCGGTGAAACTGTAACCGGAAAAGGCAGGGAGAAGCCTATGTGGGGCCTCTCTAGGAATCTCCTGGGGAAAACAAGGGCGGAAAAGGCAGGGAGAAGCCTATGTGGGGCCTCTCTAGGAATCTCCTGGGGAAAACAAGGGCGGAAAAGGCTGGGAGAAGCCTCCGTGGGGTCTCTCTAGGAATCTCCTGGGAGGAAACAAGGGCGGAAAAGGCTGGGAGAAGCCTCCGTGGGGCCTCTCTAGGAATCTCCTGGGAGGAAACAAGGGCGGAAAAGGCTGGGAGAAGCCTCCGTGGGGCCTCTCTAGGAATCTCCTGGGAGAAAACAATGGCGGAAAAGGCAGGGAGAAGCCTCCATGGGGCCTCTCTAGGAATCTCCTGGGAGGAAACAGGGCCTCCACCCTCCCTGTGGTTTCCCCAATCGCACACATTATTTGCTTTTACATTGATTCCTATGGGGAAAATTGCTTCTTCTTACAAACGTTTCTACTTAAGAACCTGGTCATGGAACAAATTAACTTCATAAGTAGAGGTACCACTGTACTTAATAATCCTCAGTTTCATGATACATACCATATTTTTTCAGAGTATAAGACACAACTCCCCCCCTCTAAAAGAGGTTGAAAAATTGGGTACTCCGAATGTAGCTTTTTTCAAAGCTTTCCTCCCTAGCCCTAACAAGGAGCTACCAATCTTCCTGGCTTTCAGGATTTTATTTATCTATCTATCTATCTATCTATCTATCTATCTATCTATCTATCTATCTATCTATCTATCTATCTATCTATTCCAATACACAATGAGGGTTTTAGTGGGTATATATCTATATACACATAGTAAAATACATGATGAAGGTTAAGTAATAGAACATATCAATGAAAGAATAGAAGAAGAGATATAGCAATTTCATTGCTCCTCCAATGTTTTTTTCCTAGCCCTTTGCAGGCTTGTTTTCATTGCTATTCCCACCCTGGAAAAATGTTTTTTTCCACTATAGCGAGGTGCTAACGATCTTTCCAGATTGCAAGATTTTTATCTTTGCCACTCCAGATGTTTTTTCCAGCCTTTTACAGGCCTGTTTTCATTGTCCTTCCCTCTGAAAAAAGTTTTTTTTTTAAGCCCTAACCAGGGGATAAAATGATGTGTTGAAGCTGACCAGACTAAGGATGCTAGCTAGAAGAGTACTTGGTAGGTAGATTTCCCCACCTTATTTTCCTCCCCACCAAACTAAGGTATGTTTTATTGTTCTGTCGGGCTCTCTGGTAGACTCCTCCCAAAAATTCACAGGTACAAATTTCAGACACACACACGTTTGAAAATTCAAAACAATGTTCTTTATAATGAAAATCCACATAAACCAAGCCCTCTTTTGTTATAGCAAAGAGCACTCGTCTCCAAACAAACTGGTAATTTATACAAGTCCCTTATCAGTTCTGTGATACTTAGCTTACAGCTGTGAGGCAATTCACAGTCCTTCTTCTTTCACAAAGTGAAACACACTTTGCTCTGGTTTAGTTTCAAAGCGGGGGAAAATCAGCACATAAAGGTCAAAGTCAGCAAGGCAGGCACGAAACACAACGATCAGATAATCCTCCACAATGGTCAAACCCACAGGCTGCTCTTTATAGCAGCCTCACTAATGACCACAGCCCCACCCAACCACAGGTGGCCTCATTTTCTTTGATAATAATCTCTCAGTTGTTGTTGCCTATGCATCACTCTCCGCATGCGTGGCTGTATCATTAACTCTTGTTCTGAATACAAGGAGGAGCTAGATAATTGATCTCCTTCTGAGCTGTCTGCCACACTCTCCTCTTCCCTGTCACTCATGTCTTCTTGGTCAGAGGAGCCTTCATCAGCAGATTCCACAGGGGGAAAAACAGGCCTGCAGCATGTGGATGTCTCCCCCACATCCACAGTCCTTGGGGCAGGAGCTGGGTCAGAGCTAACCACAACAGTTTTATATTCTGAAAAATATGGTAGGTATTATTCCTCAGTCATTGAATGCAACTGCCACATTTCATTTGGGTTTGCTAGAACTGTCTGGTGCCTGAAATGCATGTTTTTTGCAAAGCTATTTGAGCAAGTGTGTCAAGAGAACTCTCAGGAGCATTGAAAGTAGCAGAGATAAATAACATGGTACTCCAGTAGGTAATGGCCCAAATAATGCTGAAGCACACCAGAAGTGGCCAATTATCTTTTGCCTAAATGTTTCATTTTGTTACCTATTTACATTGTTTGGAGGTGATATATTAGGGCATTACAGGAACATGGTGATAATGTGTAGCATAGTGAGAGGGGGTAGAGACTGGATTTTTTTTCTCCCCTGCAAATTTGAAAGGTTTATTTTCCACTGATCCTAAATGTGACAAATAGGTGTATCAACCCTTATTTTCAAAGGCTACCTTTGAAAAGTGTTCGGAAACTTCAGATCGTGCAGAATGCAGCTGCGAGAGCAATCATGGGCTTTCCCAATTATGCCCATGTTACACCAACACTCCGCAGTCTGCATTGGTTACCAATCAGTTTCCGGTCACAATTGAAAGTGTTGGTTATGACCTATAAAGCCCTTCACGGTACCGGACCAGATTACCTCAGGGACCGCCTTCTGTTGCACGAATCCCAGCGACCAGTTAGGTCCCACAGAGTGGGTCTTCTCTGGGTCCCGTCAACCAAACAATGTCGCTTGGCGGGACCCAGGGGAAGAGCCTTCTCTGTGGCGGCCCCGGCCCTCTGGAACCAACTCCCCCCAGAGATTAGAATTGCCCCCACTCTCCTTGCCTTTCGTAAGCTGCTTAAAACCCACCTCTGCCACCAGGCATGGGGGAACTGAGATACACTTTCCCCCTAGGCCTTTAAAACTTTATGCATGGTATGTCTGTATGTATGATTGGTTTTTATATAATGGGTTTTAACTGTTTTTAATATTGGATTTTACTGTTTTGTTACTGTTGTTAGCCGCCCCGAGTCTGCGGAGAGGGGCAGCATACAAATCCAATAAATAATAATAATAATAATAATGATAATAATAATAATAATGATAATATTTTGGACAAATACTCTCAAAGAAAAAGCCTCCAGATCCTGCAAATTTTGGGTGATGGATCTCGGAGGGTTCTGAAATTGCAAAATGGTTCCTTATGGAATCAAAAATTGAATAAAGTCCATTTTTCTTAATAAATTATCTCTGCCACCTAAACCAAATTAAATGAAAATATCCAGTTGGTGCAGGGGTGTCAAACTAATGACGACATATTATCACATGACGTATCGCAAATTTTTCCCATTCGCTAAACTGGGGGTGGGGGTGCCCAGCACATGACACATCCGGCCCAATTTGACACCCATGAGTTACTGGCACTCCTTGGCCCAAATATCTCTGTACCCTACAACTTGAGTTTTAAGCAGTGCCCTTTACAGTATTGCTGAGTTTATCTCTTGCAATTCACGCTGATGTCTAAAATTGAATTCTCTCTAATTTGGGGAAGTAGACTGTGATTTTGCCAAGTATATTATGTGCCAGTGTCTGGAGGCTGTTGGGGCCTGGATGGGTGTCAACAGACTCAAATTCAACCCTGATAAGACGGAGTGGCTGTGGGTTTTGCCTCCCAAGGGCAATCCCACCTGTCCATCCATCACCCTGGGGGGGGATTATTGACCCCCACAGAGGGGGTCCGCAACTTGGGTGTCCTCCTCGATCCACAGCTCACATTAGAGAACCATCTTTCAGCTGTGGCGAGGGGGGCCTTTGCCCAGGTTCGCCTGGTGCACCAGTTGCGGCCCTATCTGGACCGGGAGTCACTGCTCACAGTCACTCACGCCCTCATCACCTCGAATGCAGCTGCGAGAGCAGTCATGGGCTTCCCTAGGTATGCCCATGTTACTCCAACACTCCGCAGTCTGCATTGGTTGCCGATCAATTTCCGGTCACAATTCAAAGTGTTGGTTATGACCTTTAAAGCCCTTCATGGCATTGTACCAGAGTATGTCCGAGACCGCCTCCTCCCGCATGAATCCCAGCGACCGATTAGGTCCCACAGAGTGGGCCTTCTCCGGGTCCCGTCAACTAAACAATGTCGGTTGGCGGGCCCCAGGAGAAGAGCCTTCTCTGTGGCGGCCCCGACTCTCTGGAACCAGCTCCCCCCAGAGATTAGAACTGCCCCTACCCTCCTTGCCTTTCGTAAACTCCTTAAAACCCACCTTTGTCGTCAGGCATGGGGGAACCGAAATATCTCCCCTGGGCCTATACAATTTATGTATGGAATGCTTGTATGTATGTCTGCTTAATAATGGGTTTTTTAAAATATCTTAAATTGTAAATTATTAGATTTGTTATAAACTGTTTTTATTGTGTTGTGAGCCGCCCCGAGTCTACGGAGAGGGGCGGCATACAAATCTAATAAACATAAACATAAACATTTATATACAGCATTTATTTTTTCTCGTGATTTGGAAAATAATAATAATAATAATAATAATAATAATAATAATAATAATAATAATTTATTAGACTTGTATGCTGCCCCTCTCCGAAGACTTTGTAATTAGAATTCTTCCTAATTAGAATGTAGGACTCCACTGTTGATTAAGAAAGACTAATTATGCTTAAAATATACTGCAGCTCTGCAAGATTAGGGGCTACTCATTTTTTCAGCATCTCTATCGTATGCATGAACAAAGCATTTTAAAGCATTTACAACATCTGTAAATGAAACTACTGACAAGTTAAAAAGCCTACAGGAGTGGCAATTGAACATTTAATACGGCAATAAGATAGCATCTTCCATAGCTCACAAGGATAATCAGGTTGTTTTGTTGCACAAGCAAACCCAGCCATCATCTAAAGGGGTCTCCAACCTTGGCAACTTGTGGACTTCAACTCCCAGAATTCAATTCTGAGAGTTGAAGTCCACAAGTCTTAAAGTTGATAAGTTGGAGACTTTGATCTAGATATCATTCCAGTCTTCAATCCTCTTGTGCCCTGAAAGGATGCAAAGAACTGAAACAAGGATTGGATGATACTGGAGGTGATGAAGTAATTCTAAGTTTTTTGAACTGCTGGAACACACTGGAAACAGTGCTATCAACATTAAGATACAGAGAAGAGAACTTTATTCCAGGATTTTTAGCCCAGGACTTTTAGCAGCTATGTTTGACTTGGAGAGAACCCTATTCAAAATGTGAAAACTGATGAAAACATGAAAGAAAATGTTAGGAACGTTAATTATTAAAGAAAAATCTTCAGCTATTTTTTCCAAACCACAGTATAGAAGCAGCAATGTTGCTGTAAGATACTTTGCTGATAATTAAAAGATACAATCAATTCCAATATCTGCAGAAGGGAGCTGAATGTGCTTGCAGATGATGAAACATACATTAAAATGCAAATCATATAACTAACATGCTTGCATACAACCACAAAATGCAAATAGGAAAGCCCGGGAGTTACATTGTGACTTTGGAATTATGTTTTGTCATTTTCCATTACATAGCCTTCTGCCACACGAATCCCAGCGACCGGTTAGGTCCCACAGAGTTGGCCTTCTCCGGGTCCCGTCGACTAAACAATGTTGTTTGGCGGGACCCAGGAGAAGAACCTTCTCTGTGGCGGCCCCGACCCTCTGGAACCAGCTCCCCCCAGATATCAGAGTTGCCCCCACCCTCCTTGCCTTTTGCAAGCTCCTTAAAACCCACCTCTGTCATCAGGCATGGGGGAATTGAAATTTCTCTTTCCCCTAGGATTATAGAATTTATACATGGTATGTTTGTATGTATGAGTGGTTTTTTTTAAATTGGGGTTTTTTAGATTGTTTTTAATATTAGATTTGTTTACATTGTCTTTTTATATTGTTGTTAGCCACCCCGAGTCTTCGAAGAGGGGCGGCATACAGATCTAATAAATAATAATAATAATAATAATAATAATAATAGCAATTTGTATTGGATACCTATGGATATCAATGTGATTAACAGAGTTAAGAAAGCTATCACACAAGTTAACCCGAAGATCTAGTACATAATGGTGGAGCTATATCTGCTGGCATGCAAGTCGTTGCCCTAGCTCAGCTCTATCATGCATGTGTGTGCCAGCCATGTGATTTTTGGCTCGCACAGAGGCTCTGGGAGGGTGTTTTTGGCTTCCAGAGAGCCTCGGGGGGGGGGGGGGGAGGGGAGGGCATTTTTACCCTGCCCCATCTCAAGGGAAGCCTTTGAAGCCTGGGGAGGGCAAAACATGAGCCTACTGGGCCCAGCAGAAGTTGGGAAACAGGCCATTTCTGGCTTCCAGAGGGCCTCCAGGGGGCAGGAGAAGCTGTTTTTGCCCTTCCCAGGCATTGAATTAGAGGTGTAGGCACTTGCACATACATGATAGTGCGTGCCCACGCTTTTTTGGCACCCCAGGAAAAAAAGGTTCACCATCACTAATCTAGCATAATCCAATGAAAAGCACTTGATTTTTTTTCTTTTTGAATGCAACCCTCTCCGAGTTTGCGGAGAGGGACGGCATACAAATCAAATAAATAAATAAACAAACAAACAAACAAACAAACAAATAAATAAATTTAAATAAAATAAAATAAAATAATAAAATAAAATATGAATGAATGAATAAATACGTAAGTAAATGTCTATGAAAAGTATCCGGAAAGACTTAATGAGCTCAATCTGTATAGTCTGGAGGACAGAAGGAAAAGGGGGGACATGATCGAAACATTTGAATATGTTAAAGGGTTAAATAAGGTTCAGGAGGGAAGTGTTTTTAATAGGAAAGTGAACCCAAGAACAAGGGAACACAATCTGAAGTTAGTTGGGGGAAAGATCAAAAGCAACACGAGAAAATATTATTTTGCTGAAAGAGTGGCAGATCCTTGGAACAAACTTCCAGCAGACGTGGTTGGTAAATCCACAGTAGTTGAATTTAAACATGCCTGGGATAAACATAGATCCATCCTAAGATAAAATACAGGAAATAGTATAAGGGCAGACTAGATGGACCATGAGGTCTTTTTCTGCCGTCAGTCTTCTATGTTTCTATGTAAAAGAACAAATGGGGAGACCTGCTCATTCTGGTCCATTTCGTGAATATGTTTTGTACCAGAGATGGTATTCAACAGGTCCTGACCAGTTCTGGAAAATTGGTAGCAGAAATGTGGAATAGTTTGGGGAACTGGTAAATACCACCCGCCCTTATCTATTCTCTGCTTCAGATTTCCAGCTGACCTGGAGGAAATGGGGATTTTGCAATATCCTTCCCCCGCCGCTCCCATCGAGCCATGCATACAGAACCGGTAGTAAACATTTTTTGAATCCCCGCACACCTTTACCTGCTGTATACTTGATGGAGCAGGAAATAAGTGAATTTCAGAATTGAATCTTGACATTCAGAGCCCTTGTGCTTCAAATTTCTCACTTAACACTGCCAACAGTGGAGCTGTTAAGCAATCTCAGGCTTTCAGAAGGACAGTAGCAATTTATCTACCTCCGTGTTAAAAACATGTTATCCTCCTAGAATACTAACCTGATACAAATCAGTAACATCGAGTTCTGAGCCACCCCAGAGGATGGGAGGATAAACAAACAAAAAGAAAGAAAGAAGGAAGGAAAGAAGGAAGGAAAGAAGAAAGAAAGAAAGAAGGAAAGAAAGAAAGAAAAAAGGAAGGAAAGAAAGAAAGAAAGAAGGAAAGAAAGAAAGAAAGAGGGAAGGAAGGAGGGAAAGAAAGAAAAAAGGAAAGGAAGAAAGAAAGGAAGGAAAGAAAGAAAGAAAGATCAGAATTATCTTAATTCCAAAGAACAGATCCACCCCATATACAGTAATGTTGTTTCATAAGCTGTACATTTAGAGCAAATATTTAAGTAACATTGAAAACCTGACACACTTTTTTTTTTTGCTGCTCATTTCAGTGAGATATAAATTGTTCTTAATCACACCTGTTTTTACATAATTTACATAGATGTTCCAGTTTATCCCATGGCACTAAGTCACAACGTTAATGTAAACAAGACTCTGTCTTTGCCTTTTCCAACACAAACACACACACAGACACACAGAGGTTGGATCAAAGAAGGTTGATGATAATAGGCAAGATATATATACACATGCAGTTAGTGCTCCATATTGAAAGCACGGTTGCCTTCCAAATGTTTGATCCTAAGGCAGAATAGCATTGTCTTATTCCTTAGCTATGTGACTTGGTCTCACATCTATTGTAAACTCATGGAAGGCTTTAGGAATACTCGTCCGCTGATGTATACGGAGAATTGATATAACTCGACACTGCGGAACTAGCTTTCGAACTCCTGCACGAGCATCCGTTTGTGTTGGCTTCTTGTGTTCCTTTCTTGTGCACAGACTTGCTGCTTTCGCCATCACCGGTTTCAAACACCACCGACATGCTGGATTCCATCCTGGTAACTGTGTACAAGCTGCTTTGCCTGGTAGGATGGAATCTCGTTGTCTTAAGCTCCAGTTCATCGTAAGTAGAGACTTCAATGAAAGGACACCATTGAAAAGCTCTCTTGAAACCAGCTCGGAACCTGAAAAAGACACGCATATATCATGGGGTATGTATTTGATATTTGACATATCTCATCTAATGCTGCATGAATCCTAGCAACCGGTGAGATCCCACAGAGTCAGCCTTCTCTTGATCCCGTTGTTTGACCTAGGGCAGCGACGGCGAACCTCTTTTCCCCTCGAGTGCTGAAAGAACATGGGCAAATAGCACATGCCCTGCCTGTCGGCGACTACTTCAGCTTCAACCACAACAACAGAAGAGCATGCAACAGATTTAAACTTAATATTAACCGCTCCAAACTTGCCTGTATAAAATACGACTTCAGTAACCGAGTTGTTGAAGCGTGGAACTCATTACCGGACTCCATAGTGTCATCCCCAAACCCCCAACACTTTACCCTTCTTTTATATGTTGAGCTGCCCTGAGTCCTCGGAGAGGGGCGGTATATAAATCCAATGAATGAATGTATATATATATAAAAATCAGCAAAAAACATGTGATACATACAGAACATAGTTTGTAGGCTATGAATAAATTAACTGACTTGAAATGGCCCTGGGTTGGGCCTAGGGATCCAACAGAAAAAAACATATAGGCCCTCCCTGGTACAAAGCTGAAGGGATCAGATCTGGTGGCCTAGAGGTTAATTCTCTGCCTTACAAGGCAGAAGCTGCCGGATCAAATCCCAGTAAGGGTATGGCTAGCCGTTGAAGCCTGAACAAGGCCGAAAGAGCGCTATCCTAGTCTCCCTTAATTTTAAAAAAATTCAGGAAAAACATGTGATACGTACAGAACATAGTTTGTTGGCTATGAAATAAATTAACTGCCTTGAAATGGCCCTGGGTTGGGCCTACAGGCAAAAAGGAACTGTGACATTCCTTCAATATACCAGGGTGATCCGACAGAAAAAACATATACATACATACATACATACGTACGTACATACATACATACATACATACATACATACATATATATGTCACATGTTTTTTTGCTGAATTTGAAAATTAAGGGAGACTAGGATAGATTTATTTCGGCCTTATTTTGGCCTCATCAGCTAGCCATACCCTCACTGGGACTTGAACCTGCAACCTTTGCCTTGTAAGGCAAAGAATTAACCTCTAGGCTACAGTACCCAATCCCTTCGACACAAATATATACATATATATATATATATGACAGTCTTGGTATATTTGAGTTTCTTCCCGTGTAGGATTTAGAAATTTCTGGCGACATTTCGATGAGGTCCCACTCATCATCTTCAGGCTGGTGCTTCTGTCCTTGTTCTAGGGCGAACACCCTAGAACAAGGACAGAAGCACCAGCCTGAAGATGATGAGTGGGACCTCATCGAAATGTCACCAGAAATTTCTAAATCCTACACAGGAAGAAACCCGAATATACCAAGACCGTCATAGCTGTACCCGTGAAAATCTACGAAAACAAATATATATATATTATATATATAGTTCTGGGATTCACATTCACGACTGTACAAACTGAAGTACTGTATGTCCAGCATAAGAAACGAATATGAGAGCGATTGTCAGTTGTGGTTCTACCAGGAATGGCTTAGAGATATTAAGCCTAGAGGAGAAAAAAAATTAAAAGAGGAACATGATAGCGACCTTTAAACATCAGAAGATGGAAGCGACAAGCTCTTGATGACTCCAGAGGGCAGAATTAGAGCTAATGGGTAAAAACTGTAATGAACTTGGCTCAACACAAGAAGAAACTTTCTAATTGTAACAGATGTGTAGAGACTTCTTAATAGCAGGATTGGAAAATAAGGGCTGGCTTCCCATCTGTTGAAACTACTAGAAACCTAATAAAACAGAATTCAAGTCCAGCGGCATCGCTGCATCTAATTTCAACCGTGTGAGACTGTGCAGCCCAGCTATCGGGGGCTGGTTCACAATTTCTTTAATGCACAATGTCACCAGAAGAGCGGAAACAATCATCTGAGAAGTTATGGATTAGATGTTTTAGCATCCTCTCCTCCCTTTCAACTGGTCAATTTAGAGCTGGTTTACATATACAGACTATACAGTAATACCTCATCTTACGAACCTAATTGGTTCCAGGGGGAGGTTCGTAAGATGAAAAGTTCATAAGACGAAACATTGTTTCCCATAGGAAACAATGTAAAATCAATTAATCCGTGCAACGAAAAAAACGCCGCCGCCCAGCTGTCACCGTTTGAAACAGCCGGGGGGCTTCTCAGCGTCCTCCTGAACCCGAACGCCAAACCTGAACTTCCGGGTTTGGCGTTCGGGAGGCCGCCGAGAAGTCCCGCCGCTTGGCTGTCGTCTTTTGAAACAGCCGGGGGGCTTCTCGGCGGCCTCCCGAACGCCGAACCCAGAAGTTCGGGTTTGGCGTTCGGGTTCAGGAGGCCGCTGAGAAGCCCCCCGGCTGTTTCAAAAGGTGACAGCCAGGCGGCAGGGCTTCCCAGTGGCCTCTCGAACCCGAACTTTTACAGAACTTCCGGGTTTGGCGTTCAGGAGGCCGCCAAGAAGCCCCGCCGCCCAGCTGTCTTCTTTTGAATCAGCCGGGGGGCTTCTCAGCGGCCTCCCGAACGCCGAACCCGGAAGTTCGGGTTTGGCGTTCGGGTTCATGAGGACACTGAGAAGCCCCCCAGCTGTTTCAAAAAGTGACAGCCGGGCGGCGGGGCTTCTCGGCAGTGGTGGGTTCGTAAGAAGGAAAAAGTTTGTAAGTTGAGGCAAAACATTTCTGAACCCCGGGTTCGTATCTCGGGTTGTTCGTAAAATGAGGGGTTCGTATCATGAGGTACCACTGTATATCTATCTCCGAGTGCAATTCAAAGTGTTGGTCATTACCTATAAAACCCTACATGGCTTAGGACCAGATTACTTATGGGACTGTCTTCTCCCTCACACATCCCAGTGACTGATCAGATCCCACAGAGTTGACCTCCTCTTGGTCCCGTCAGCCAAACAATGCCAACTGGTGGGACCATGGGAAGGAGGGTCTTTTCTGTGGTGGCTCCGGCACTCTGGAACCAGCTTCCCCTAGAGATTTGCACCGCCCCATTTCTCCTGGTCTTCTGAAAGGCTCTAAAAACACAGCTTTGCCAGCAGGCCTGGGAGAGTCGTTGAATGCCAACATCTTGTTCCGGCTTATTGATGAATGAGTGATGGATGAATGTATTTATTGTGGGGTTTTTAACTTTGTATTCATTTTATTGTTGTTCGTCGCCTTGAGTCCATGAGGAGAAGGGCGGCATATAAATTTTATTACATGAATGAATGAATGAATGAATGAATGAATGAATGAATGGATGGATGGATGGATGGATGGATGGATGGGTGAGTGAGTGAGTGAGTGGATGGATGGATGGATGGATGGATGGGTGGGTGGGTGGGTGGGTGAGTGAGTGAGTGAGTGAATGAATGAATGAAAGAAAGAATGAGACGTCATATAAGAATAGTATTGTTCTTAGATGGTACTTCACAGGTGGTCCTAGTGATAATATTTCTTTGCTTTACATACCTGTCAAGTTTGTAAATACAAGGACTGGTTGCCAAGTTGTTGTTTTTTAAATCACAATTGTAACTATAAACAGTTGCTAAATGTGACAGTCACTAAACAAGGGCTACCTGTATTTTCTGTAGATTAAACTCCCTTCATATAGAAAAATAAAAAAGAGGGGGGAGGGATGAGACTGCTTGGAATTGCGCAGACATGTTGTTTCTTACACTTTTGTATGTGTGCAGAATCCCCAAAGGCCATTGCTCCATCCAAAAAAGTAATACTATGGACGAAAATGTGTTTATAACTCGTAGAATTGCCATCATTGTATATAAAAATTCCATCATTTATTTCAAAATATTATCAAGCATCCCTGATGAATTGTGTCCCTCTTGCTTTTTATGCTAACAGGGCCCATTCGGGTCCTAAATATCTACTTTGAAATATCATTTCAGAGACTGGATAATTCTGGCTACAATTTGTGTGTGTGTGTTTTTAAAGATCATAATTTGCAGTTCCTAACTAATATGTGTATCATGTGAGTGGTGACTGATATATCAATGTAATAAATAAGTAAATAAATAAATAAGTAAACACATGAATAAGTAAATAACTATGTAATGAATAAGTAAATAACTATGTAAGGAAAAATAAATAAATAAATAAATACTTTCATACATACATAGAAACATAGAAACATAGAAACATAGAAGACTGACGGCAGAAAAAGACCTCATGGTCCATCTAGTCTGCCCTTATACTATTTCCTGTATTTTATCTTACAATGGATATATGTTTATCCCAGGCATGTTTAAATTCAGTTACTGTGGATTTACCAACCACGTCTGCTGGAAGTTTGTTCCAAGGATCTACTACTCTTTCATTAAAATAATATTTTCTCATGTTGCTTTTGATCTTTCCCCCAACTAACCTCAGATTGTGTCCCCTTGTTCTTGCGTTCACTTTCCTATTAAAAACACTTCCCTCCTGAACCTTATTTAACCCTTTAACATATTTAAATGTTTCGATCATGTCCCCCCTTTTCCTTCTGTCCTCCAGACTATACAGATTGAGTTCATTAAGTCTTTCCTGATACGTTTTATGCTTAAGACCTTCCACCATTCTTGTAGCCCGTCTTTGGACCCGTTCAATTTTGTCAATATCTTTTTGTAAGTGAGGTCTCCAGAACTGAACACAGTATTCCAAATGTGGTCTCACCAGCGTTCTATATAAGGGGATCACAATCTCCCTCTTCCTGCTTGTTATACCTCTAGCTATGCAGCCAAGCATCCTACTTGCTTTTCCTACCGCCCGACCACATACATACATACATACATAAGTGGATGAGAAGGCAGTTCAAACTGAATGTGTTGTCAAATCTTGCAGTGGTAATTATAAAAGTGGAGAAGGAATGTATAGAAAATGTAATGTTGACAAAAATATTTTTAAAGGAAAATGTTTAAAATATAGGCAGACTGAGAGTAGATTATAACAAGTTCAGTAAAATAAATAAACAAAACTTCATGTATATAGTCTGAAAGCAAATATCAAGTGTTTGAAGCTTGTGAAATGAAAATCATAAGAATGTTTATGGAATGGACTTAGACCTGAACAGAATAAACACTGATTCATCCATTTCAATTACCGCTAAGCTACAGCTCAGTTGATTCAATTCATCCCTAATTGTAGCTTGAATGTGCAAAGCAATATTACAAATAACACCACTGAATATTAAAAAAAAAACCACGCAAGGAAATGAATCTCTCTTTAGATAAATTGCTTGCAATATAAATTCATCGTGATTTTTGGGGGGATAAATAATAAATGTTTCAATACATTTTCAGTTCGAATTGGAAGACAGAAAGAACAACAAAGCAGAATTTCTTTGCCAGATGCAAATCCTGGTGGGATTATGTGGGTGTTAAATAAAATTGCAATAGGCAGGTGTTCGAACAAGATGATGAAAGGCTGTGCTTGTTGTGTTTCTGCTATCATCTAAAAATATTTGCATATATATGGCAGGAATTAATGTCCTCTTTGAAATGTCTATCAAAATGGAATTAGGTTCTGATTTTTGTTTGTGTTATCAATTTGCTTATATTGCACTGACAAGTAGCCTATTCCCATGTGAATGTTTGAATTTTGCTGGCTCTCAGATAGGGTTATTATGTAATATTAGATGTTTCAGACAGCATCTTATTTATTTTATTTATTTATTAGATTTGTATGCCGCCCCTCTCCGAAGACTCGGGGCAACTAACAACAATAAAGAAGACAATGTAAACAAATCTAATATTAAAAATAATCTAAAAAAACCCAATTTAAGAAACCAATCATACAAACAAGCATACCATGTATAAATTCTATAAGCCTAGTGGGAAAGGAAAAATTTCAATTCCCCCATGCCTGACGACAGAGGTGGGTTTTAAGGAGCTTGAGAAAGGCAAGGAGGGTGGGGGCAACTCTGATATCTGGGGGGGGAGCTGGTTCCAGAGGGTCGGGGCCGCCACAGAGAAGGCTCTTCTCCTGGGTCCCGCTAAATGACATTGTTTAGTCGACGGGACCTGGAGAAGACCAACTCTGTGGGACCTAACCGGTCGCTGGGATTCGTGCGGCAGAAGGCAGTCCTGGAGATATTCTGGTCCGATGCCATGAAGGGCTTTATAGGTCATAACCAACACTTTGAATTGTCACCGGAAACTGATCGGCAACCAATGCAGACTGCGGAGTGTTGGTGTAACATGGGCATATTTGGGAAAGCCCATGATTGCTCTCGCAGCTGCATTCTGCACGATCTGAAGTTTCCGAACACTTTTCAAAGGTAGCCCCATGTAGAGAGCATTGCAGTAGTCGAACCTCGAGGTGATGACATCTGACTCACAAAATTGATGACAGGTTTCATATCTCTTGAACATGTGAATTATTTTTGATTTATATTTTATTTATACGACACATAAATTTAATGCAATTTTTAAAATATGCTGTAAGCATTTGCTATTTCATGTAAGTGTTCAGAGAGCTATAGATTCAAGTAGCATTTTTACAAATAACCAGCTAACGTTGACTTTGTACAAGATAGAGATAATGCCTTGTTACTGCCATATTTTTTGGAATTGATTCTGATATACCGTGCCTGCGCTACTAAATAAATCTTCTATATGTTTTACTATTGGTTCAAAGTTCATTCATGAAATTCAATTTTGGTTAAAACATTATTTCAACATTATTATTACAGAAAAGTCAAACCAGTCTTCCCAACTTTACAGGATCTTACTTTTTTGTTGTGAGAAATTGGAAGGCCTGATTTTACTTTTTTAAAAAGCCCCACAAGGTTTTGGATTTCCCTACATCCGTGGTTCTCAACCTGGGGGTCGGGACTCCTTTGGGGGCAAACAACCGTTTCATAGGGGTTGCCTAAGACCATGGGAAAAGACACATTTTCTATGGTGTTAGGAAATGAAGCTTCTATTCTGATGTCTTGGAACCTATTTGTACAATCTGACCAATCAGGCATTTACAGTGAGGCTGTCCCTCTGACCTACTTGCCTATCAACTTAAAGCTCTGTTGGGAAAATTGGCACTAGACTTATGATTGGGGGTCACCACAACAACATGATGAATTGTATTAAGGGGTTGCAGCATTAGAATGGTGTTTCCCAGGGCAGCGTACTAGGTCCTACTCTTTTCATTCTCTACATCAACGACCTCTGCGATCATATCACAAGCAATTGTGTTCTTTTTGCAGACGATGCAAAAAATTTTAACACCACGGACAACACATTTACTCTCCAAAAAGACCTCGACTTTGTCTCAGATTGGTCTAGCACCTGTTGGTTCAAAAATCAACCAACAAATGCTCTACCCTCCACATCGGCAAAAAGAATCCTAACCTCATATATAAACTGAATAAACAAATTCTCACAGCCAACCCGCACTCAGTAAAAGACCTTGGAATACTAATATCGAATGACCTAAGTGCTAAAGCCCACTGCAACAATATCGCCAAAAAGGCTTCTAGAGTTGTTAACCTGATCCTATGTAGCTTCTGCTCCGGCAATCTCACACTACTCACAAGAGCCTACAAAACTTTTGCCAGACCCGTCCTTGAATACAGCTCACCTGTCTGGAACCCATACCACATCTCGGACATCAACACCCTTGAAAACGTACAAAGATACTTCACTAGAAGAGCCCTTCACTCCTCCACTCGTACGAGACTAGACTTTCAATCCTGGGCCTAGAAAGCCTAGAACTAAGACACCTTAAACAAGATATAAGTATTGCCCACAAGATCATATGCTGCAACATCCTGCCTGTCAGCTTCAACCACAACAACACAAGAACACACAACAGATTTAAACTTAATATTAACCGCTCCAAACTTGACTGTAAAAGATATGACTTCAGTAACCGAGTTGTTGAAGAGTGGAACTCATTACCGGACTCCATAGTGTCATCCCCAAACCCCCAACACTTTACCCTTGGATTATCTACGGTTGACCTATCCAGATTCCTAAGAGGTCAGTAAGGGGCGAGTACAAGTGCACTAGAGTGCCTTCCGTCCCCTGTCCTATTGCTCTCCTATATCTCCTGTACCTTTCTTCTATTCCTATATCTCTTCTTCTACTCTTTCATTGATATGTTCTATTAATATATCTTCTTTTCTATTCTTTCATAGATATATTTTACTATGAGTATCTCCTCTATAACCTTCATCATGTATTTTACTATGTGTATATATATATATATATACCCACTAAAACTCTCATTGTGTATTGGACAAAATAAATAAATAAATAAATGAATGAATGAATGAATGAATGAATAAATATCGAGATAGATTATTCTCAAATTACAATCTTACCTTTTATTGAGGCAGCAGTAGATGATGGGATTATACATAGTAGAACTCATAGCGAGCCAGAACGTTGCTAGGTAGATCTGCTGAATATATTTCCACCGATTCCAATTTTCATAGATTCCGGTAAGTATGAAATAAATGTGATATGGCAACCAACAGATGGCAAAAGTCGATACAACGACAATCATCATTTTTACAACCTGGAAGCAAGCAGATGGGGAGAAAAAGGATTTTCCTATTTTTCACAACTCTGTAGTCTGTAAGTGTCTTTTAATATTATCGACACTTGACACTACTGTAGGTTATTATAGCTGGAATATTAAATTTATGTAGATAATAATTTGGAAAAACAAAACAGAATGGTATAAAAGCAATTAATTTATGTTGACATTTCCCCCTTTGCTTTGCTCAGATAACAGAGAATATTTTGATATGGATTTGAGCCTTCTGCACTTTACTTATGGTCTTGAATGATTAAGTCTGACATATGGGTAGATAGCTGTTGTGCTTTACAGGATAACT
This sequence comes from Erythrolamprus reginae, assembly GCF_031021105.1. NCBI lineage: Eukaryota > Metazoa > Chordata > Lepidosauria > Squamata > Dipsadidae > Erythrolamprus > Erythrolamprus reginae. The sequence continues at coordinate 78,790,066 of NC_091956.1, read as the reverse complement.
GAATCAAATAGCCATTGGTATAAAGTGAATAAATAAAATAACAGCTTAACATTTGGCACCACAGATGATATCCCTTGGGAATATTCAGACAGATGGGAAATTCCAATAAAGGAAATAATGTTTTTATTATTGTTGGGAGCCGCCCCAAGTCTTCGGAGAGGGGCGGCATACAAATCTAATAAATTATTATTATAATTATTAGAGCTGAACTATGGAATTTTTGGTGTTTTCTGATCTTGTTTGTTTGCAGAAATTTCATTATCCTGTTAGCATCCCACACTGGGCTTATAACCAATGCTTGAATCCTAACCTTAAAACAGAGTATGTGTGGCAGTGGGGGTGTCCCTCTGACCCAAAACCCAGACTAATATAAGTAGAGTATAAATATTATTTACATATATTCACTAGTAGTAAGTAAACAGTCAAGCAATCATATACAAACCAGATATCAAAATATGCAGTTCTATATATACAGCAGCTAACCAATAATATTCCCCTTCAGAGCACACAGTTCTATATACATATATAATTTTACAATATTTCCCTTCTGCAGAACACACAGTTCTATATAATACCATAAGTATTACTTACATACATAATACATAGATCAACTTTTAGTGCACAGCAATAGTGTATAGTATAGTCACACAGACAAAACTAGCAGACTGAGATCAGGGAGTTAGCGTGGTTGCTTGACTGTTTACTTACTACTAGTGAATATATGTAAATAATATTTATACTCTACTTACTCACAATTTGCCCTACATAAACTTTATGAGAACTGATAAAGGATAAAAAGTTTCTCTAACTCTAGTTTTGTAAATGTTTTTTCTCTGACAGGGATCCAGATTGCTTTGCACCACTGAAGAGTCAGCCATTTGCTCCCACCACACTTGACAATCTGAACAATTGCAGTGGGGGGGGGGGCTCTGACCTTCCTGCCAATCAGCTTAAAGCTCTGTTGGGAGAATTGGCGCTAGACTTATGGTTGGGGGTCACCACAACACGAGGAACTGTATTAAGCGGTCATGGCATTAGAAAGGTTGAGAACCACTAGCTCTAGGTGGTCTTTAGAGCAGTGATTTTCAACCTTTTTTGAGCCGCGGCACATTTTTTACATTTACAAAATCCTGGGGCACACCACCAACCAAAATGACACAAAATGACACCCTAAGACACTCTCCTCTCTTTTTCCACCCCTGTCTCCTCCCCACCCTTGTGTGTGTGTGTGTGTGTGTATACACACTCTTGAAACATTTCCAAAAACTGGTGAGGGCTGGGGGTTTTTTCTCTCTTATTCTTTGGGTGCTTTTTATCATATGCTTTAAATCAAGAGTCACTTCTCTCTCTCTTTTGTTTCTCTCTCTTTCCTCTCATTCTCTGTCTCAATCATTTTCTCATTTCTCTTTTTTCCTCCCCTTTTTGCTCACTTCTCTCTCTCTCTCTCTCTCTCCCTTCCTCTCCTTTTCTCTCTCTTGCTTTCTTTCTCTATTGCTTTCTCTCTCTTTCTCTCTTTTCTTTCTCTCTCTTGCTTTCTCTCTCTCTCTCACTCTCTTTCTCTCTCTCTTGCTTTCTTTCTCTCTCTTTCTCCCTTTCTTTCCCTCTCTCTTTCTCACTCTCACTCTCTCAGCAAAAATTTGCGAGATCAGAACCTGAGCTTCCTTCTTCGCGGCACACCTGACCATGTCTCGCGGCACACTAGTGTGCCACGGCACACTGGTTGAAAAACACTGCTTTAGAGTACTGTTTTCTTATAAATTTTTTCATCTGCTATTTATAGCAGCCTCACTAATGACCACAGCCCCACCCAACCACAGGTGGCCTCATTTTATTTGATAATAATTTCTCAGTTGTTGTTGCCTATGCATTGCTCTCCGCATGCGTGGCTCTATCATTAACTCTTGTTCCGAATCCAAGGAGGAGCTAGATAATTTATCTCCTTCTGAGCTGTCTGCCACACTCTCCTCCTCCCTGTCACTCATGTCTTCTTGGTCAGAGGAGCCTTCACCAGCAGATTCCACAGGGGGCAAAACAGGCCTGCAGCATGTGGATGTCTCCCCCACATCCATAGTCCTTGGGGCAGGAGCTGGGCCAGAGCTAACCACAACAGTGCATAATGCACATTTTTCATTGTTTGTCTGCTGTATTGCCTGCAGCTCCCTCACACAACTTCTATTCCTCAAACACACACTTCTATTGTGTCAATGACCATATGTTCGGAAAGGCCCATTTGCAAAAGGGATCATTAAACCAAAAAAAGATTAAAATAAATGAATAGAAAATGGATGAATGATGAATAATTAAACATTGTAATTTGTGAAGGTTTTTTTTTAAACTTTCCAGCAACAATGCTTATTCTTTCATGCATGGAATCTCCCATAGATACACAAATGTGCTTCATGAATGGAAGAGATAACAAAGAGAAAAATAAGCATTGGTATAATGGTTTGCTACTAGGCAAAAGAATCTGGGGGGAAATGAGGATGTTGGGCAGGCTGCAAGCTAGGCACATAAACAATCCTCTGCAGAACTACTACTACTACTACTACTACTTCTTCTTCTTATTATTATTATTATTATTATTATTATTATTATTATTATTAATTGGATTTGTATGCCGCCCCTCTCCGCAGACTCGGGGCGGCTAACAACAGTGGTAAAACAACATGAACAATCCAATTAATAGAATAGAATAGAATAGAATTTTTATTGGCCAAGTGTGATTGGACACACAAGGAATTTGTCTTGGTGCATATGCTCTCAGCGTACATAAAATAAAATATACATTTGTCAAGAATCATGGGGTACAACACTTAATGATTGTCATAGGGGTCAAATAAGCCATGAAGAAGCAATATTAATAAAAATCTTAGGATATAAGCAACAAGTTACAGTCATACAGTCAACATGGGAGGAAATGGGTGATAGGAATAATGAGAAAAACTAGTAGAATCGAAGTGCAGATTTAGTAGAAAGTCTGACAGTTTTGAGGGAATTATTTGTTTAGTAGAGTGATGGCGTTCGGGAAAAAACTGTTCTTGTGTCTAGTTGTCTTGGTGTGCAGTGCTCTGTAGCGACGTTCTGAGGGTAGGAGTTGAAACAATTTGTGTCCAGGATGCGAGGGGTCAGTAAATATTTTACCCGCCCTCTTTTTGACTCGTGCAGTATACAGGTCCTCAATGGAAGGCAGATTGGCAGCAATTGTTTTTTCTGCAATTCTGATTCTCCTCTGAAGTCTGTGTCGGTCCTGTTGGGTTGCAGCACCAAACCAGACAGTTATAGAGGTGCAGATGACAGACTCAATGATTCCTCTGTAGAAATAAAAACAACTAAAAAACCCTTATTATAAAACACCAAACATATACACAAACATACCATGCATAACTTGTAATAGCCTAGGGGGAAAGGATAACTTAACTCCCCCATGCCTGGCGACAAAGGTGGGTCTTAAGTAATTTGCGAAAGACAAGGAGGGTGGGGGCCATTCTAATCTCTGGGGGGAGTTGGTTCCAGAGGGCCGGGGCCGCCACAGAGAAGGCTCTTCCCCTGGGGCCCGCCAAACGACATTGTTTGGTCGACGGGACCCGGAGAAGGCCAACTCTGTGGGACCTTATCGGCCGCTGGGATTTTATCCCTTCTAAAGAAGACAAATCTGCAAAAGGGAATTCTAATTTAGTCCAGTCGCCGGCCAAAGATACAAGCAAATAGTAAGAGAGTTATTGCGGTATGAAAGCAGTTCCTTCTTCAAGAAAGTTGTCAAATTAGAGCAAAGGTTTCATTCCCCCGTCCAATCATCTTGGAAAAGGAAAATACTTCTTTGACCTTTGCACCAGCTTTTGACTTTTTATAGCTTCAATAAAATTGGTGCAGAGATCAGAACTACACAATAGGCTGAATAAGTTACAAAAACATTTGGGGAGGTTAAAAACCAGAACAACGAAGCAACAGAACATGTACACCTGAACTAGAAATGACACTGATGCATTAATACTAATAAAAAGCTTACACAGAGAGAGAGAGACACACACAGCCCGGAAATTGATCGGCAACCAATGCAGACTGCGGAGTGTTGGTGTGACATGGGCATATTTGGGAAAGCCCATGATTGCTCTCGCAGCTGCATTCTGCACGATCTGAAGTTTCCGAACACTTTTCAAAGGTAGCCCCATGTAGAGAGCGTTACAGTAGTCGAATCTCGAGGTGATGAGGGCATGAGTGACTGTGAGTAGTGAGTCCCGGTCCAGATAGGGCCGCAACTGGTGCACCAGGCGAACCTGGGAAAACATCCCCCTTGCCTTAACTTTGGAGAGAGCTTGCTCTGTGAAGTTCCTACTATCATCGCTTTTGATTAGCCATTGAAAACTTGGCTTTCCCAGAAGCCTTTGAGGATTAATTATAACACACCAAACAAATTGTACATATTATGTAACCACTCTCTAGAGAAATCTATAATTATGGGAAAGGTAGAAAGGAAGAGGAGTAGCAAAGTCGATGGATTCAATTTCAGGGCAATTGAAACTGAAAATCCAAAGAACCAGGTTCAAATCCTGGAGATCTGTGACCTTGACACCAATTTGCTGCACATAATCAATAAGTTAATTGTAACTCATTAATTTCAGTGCTTAATTGCATTTTAGATTCTGCTTTCTTAAAATTATTTTGTACTGCATTGATTTGTAAGTTCTATAAGCTCCTTAACATCTGTTTTCTGGTAATGGGCAACTGACATTAATAAACAAACGAGAGAGAAACCCAAGGATGTTACCTTGCTAATATTTTCATCTCAAGCAGATGTTTCCATGTTTAAAGAGGGAAGTCTCCTGTTGGATTCTCTCTCTATCCACCAGGGCTGGCCTTTGAGAGTGGCTGTTTCAGATAATTAAAATTTATTTATTTATTTATTATTTATTTGTTGGACTTGTATGCCGCCCCTCTCCGAAGACTCGGGGCGGCTCACAACATGTAAAAACAGTCACAACAATCCAATTAATTAAAATTTAACGATTTAAGAAAAGAAACCCCATATGATAACAGACACACACACAAGCATACCATGCAAAATGTCAACGCTGCACTGGTATTAAAAAAATATACTGTAACGTTGGCATAATGGAGTACTTAAAAATGTCTTTCCAACTCCGATACATTTTGTCAAGCCAGAGGGATGCAATAATTAATAGGGAGATAATTTTTGTCTTGACAAGAACTCTGGGTGCCATGGAGCCAACATGAATATTTCTCTCCAGGGGAAAAAAAGAAGGTGCCTGCCTCAAATTCTCAAATGAAGACTCCTGAATTATAGTTTCCTCAATATCATTTATTTTCTTTCAGAAACCTTTTGTGCCAAGACTAGAGCGGTTTCCAGAAGTCTCTTCTAAGTCCACAAGATCATATGCTGCAACGTTCTACCTGTCAATGACTACTTCAGCTTCAACCGCAACAACACAAGAGCACGCAACAGATTCAAACTTAATATTAACCGCTCCAAACTTGACTGTAAAAAATATGACTTCAGCAACCGAGTTGTCGAAGCGTGGAATTCATTACCTGACTCAGTAGTGTCAACCCCTAACCCCCAATATTTTTCCCTTAAACTATCCACAATTGACTTCTCCAGGTTCCGAAGAGGTCAGTAAGGGGCGTGCATAAGTGCACCAGTGTGCCTTCCGTCCCCTGTCCAATTGTCTCTCCTTATCTCATTTATCTTTTCTTCCTTTCAAATATGTTCACCTATACTTTTATATCTTTTCTTCTATCCTTTTCTTTATTTATATTATTACATATCTATTCTCTTCAATGTGTATTATGTATTGGACAAAATAAATAAATAAATAAATAAATAAAATAAATAAAATAAATAAAATAAATAAAATAAATAAAATAAATAAAATAAATAAAATAAATAAAATAAATAAAATAAATAAAATAAATAAAATAAATAAAATAAATAAAATAAATAAAATAAATAAAATAAATAAAATAAATAAATAAATAAAGAAAGAAAGAAAGAAAGAAAGAAAGTCTAGGCCTGTTGAAGAAAGTCATTGGAGAATGAAGGAAATATATTTCATTTCTGATCCACAGTGGCGCAGTGGTTAGAATGCAGTACTGTAGGCTACTTCTGCCAGCTGCCTGCAATTTGGTAGTTCAAATCTCTCCAGGCTGAAGGTTGACTCAGCCTTCCATCCTTCCAAGGTCAGTAAAATGATGACCCAGATTATTGGGGGCAATATGCTGATTCTGTAAACCACTTAGAGAGGGTTGTAAAAGCACTGTGAAGCGGTATATAAGTTTAAGTGCTAGTGCTAGTGCTATTTCACTCCAAGAAGCGTAGAAGATACCCTATTTCATATTTCGTAAAAGCAGCTTCTGAGTGTGTTTTTCTGAAACCTTTGTTGGAACACCACCTTGAAAATTTATTCAGTCCTGATAATGTGTAATTGACAGACTGGATTTTATCATGGATTTTATCTGTTATTTACTATTTTATTTTGCAACTTTTGGTTGTATATTTGCTAAGTGTTTTTGTTGGTTTTGGTATCTGGTCTATGACTGTAATAAAATTGAATTGAAATTGAAATTCAGTCATGATAATCAGTCTAACGTTATTTCCTCTAATTGATTGGACTAAAAAAAGTAGCTATTCTTCCTACATTTCTAACCTGACAATCTGCACGGAATAATCAATATACTTGGGCATGCTGACCATGTTTTTGGTGAAATATATGACAGTAGATTTAAAAAAAATAAAAAATAAAAATTCAGTCAGGGATTTTTGAATGATGAATTAGTCAGTAATTAAGGAATATAAAATTATGTATTTATATGTGGAACTCTCTAGGTGCACCAGTTGCGGCCCTACTTGGACCGGGAGTCACTGCTCACAGTCACTCATGCCCTCATCACCTCGAGGTTTGATTACTGTAATGCTCTACATGGGGCTACCTTTGAAGAGTGTTCAGAAACTTCAGATCGTACAAAATGCAGCTGCGAGAGCAATCATGGGCTTTACCAAAAATGCCCATGTAAGACCAACACTCCGCAGTCTGCATTGGTTGCCGATCAGTTTCTGGTCACAATTCATGGCACCGGACCAGGGTATCTATGAGACCACCTTCTGCCGCACGAATCCCAGCGACCAGTTAGGTCCCACAGAGTTGGCCTTCTCCAGGTTCCGTCAACAAAACAATGTCGTTTGGCGGGGCCCAGGGGAGGAGCCTTCTCTGTGGCGGCCCCGGCTCTCTGGAACCAACTCCCCCCGGAGATTAGAATTGCCCCCACCCTCCTCGCCTTTCGTAAGCTCCTTAAAACCCACCTCTGCCGTCAGGCATGGGGGAACTGAGATATTCTTTCCCCCTAGGCCTTTACAATTCATGTATGGTGTGTTTGTGTATATGGATGTTGGTTTTACAATAAGGGTTTTTAGTTGTTTTAGTATTGGATTTACATGCTGTTTTTTATTACTGTTGTTAGCCTCCCCGAGTCTACGGAGAGGGGCGGCATACAAATCCAATAAATAAATAAGATAAAGAAAGAAAGAAACATATTATCAGCGGCTCTTCTTCCCTGAACAAACTCATTTCCTTATCAACTCTTACTTCTTAATAATATCTGTTTATGGGAAATGTAGTATTGCCTCAATGCGGGATTTATCTACTTTGTATGCTGATTAGGAAGTTTTTACAATGTGAAACAATAGGCAGAAGAGGATCGCCTACTTTCTATTCATCGGCATTTTATCTCTTATAAATGACACTTTCCATTGGTCTTAATTTTTCTTTCCCATGTAAAATCAGATTAGAGTCAGTGAGTGTATCATGAAGACAGCAGTGATAATCAGATATTTGCTCTTATTCTTCTGCGGCACGATAAGGTGCATCTGTAGCATCTTTCGTCTTATTTTATGATGACATTTATTTGGCAATGTGGAATCTGCCCACCGTGAGACATTTATCAGCTGCCAAAGAATATTGCAGAATGCCGCTGCATATTTGAAACATTGCCAGTACTGATTCTACAAGGTATATTCAATCCCCCTCCCCTGCAGATGTGATCCATCACTGAAAACTTGGAAATTTAGTTGGAACTGAATGGATAAAGAATTAGGAAATATATTATCTTCCACTGACATTAGGGAAGTGTGTCAATTATGCAGAGACATATCTGCACTGTCATGCTTGAAAACAGTTCAGTACTATGGCACGTTGCCTCATTAAGTGTATAAATCATAAATTAAATGCTGGAAATTTAATACATCGTTATTTTGTTTGCAGTTATAGTTATCAGCATAATACAAGGAAATGATGTTCAAGGAGTGTGAAAGTGCAGAAACGAAGGAATTAACAAACTTAATTTGAATTACAGATGAGAATGACAATGCAGACGATTCTTTAGCCTTTAGAATACTTGGGATGAGAAATATAGAGGGTAATTAATAAATACAGTGGTACCTCTACCTACGAACGCCTCTACTTACGAACTTTTCTAGATAAGAACCGGGTGTTCAAGATTTTTTTGCCTCTTCTCAAGAACCATTTTCCACTTACAAACCTGAGCCTCCAAAACTGTAACCAGAAAAGGCAGGGAGAAGCCTCCGTGGGGCCTCTCTAGGAATCTCCTGGGAGTAAACAGAGCCAGAAAAGGTGGGGAGAAACCTCCAT